>NC_086453.1:65588235-65815735 GCF_028390025.1 Pseudophryne corroboree
AATCAAGGTACCCCTCCTGCAACAAGGGAAGGGGTATTATTCCACGCTGTTTGTGGTACCGAAGCCGGACGGCTCGGTGAGACCAATTTTAAATCTGAAGTCTTTGAACACTTACATACAGAGGTTCAAATTCAAGATGGAGTCACTCAGGGCAGTGATCGCAAACCTGGAAGAGGGGGACTATATGGTGTCTCTGGACATCAAAGATGCCTACCTCCATGTCCCCATTTACCCTTCTCATCAAGGGTACCTCAGGTTTGTGGTACAAAACTGTCACTATCAGTTTCAGACGCTGCCGTTTGGATTATCCACGGCACCTCGGGTCTTTACCAAGGTAATGGCCGAAATGATGATTCTTCTTCGAAGAAAAGGCGTTTTAATTATCCCTTACTTGGACGATCTCCTGATAAGAGCAAGATCCAGAGAACAGTTAGTAGTCGGAGTAGCCCTATCTCAAGTAGTGCTACGGCAGCACGGCTGGATTCTAAATATCCCAAAATCGCAGCTGATTCCGACAACACGTCTTCTGTTCCTAGGGATGATTCTGGACACAGTCCAGAAAAAGGTGTTCCTTCCGGAGGAGAAAGCCAGGGAGTTATCCGAACTGGTCAGAAACCTCCTGAAACCAGGGCAAGTCTCAGTGCATCAATGCACAAGAGTCTTGGGAAAGATGGTAGCTTCCTACGAAGCGATTCCATTCGGCAGATTCCACGCAAAAACATTCCAGTGGGATCTGCTGGACAAATGGTCCGGATCGCATCTTCAGATGCATCAGCGGATAACCCTGTCCCCAAGGACAAGGGTGTCTCTTCTGTGGTGGTTGCAGAGTGCTCATCTTCTAGAGGGCCGCAGATTCGGCATTCAGGACTGGGTCCTGGTGACCACGGATGCCAGCCTGAGAGGCTGGGGAGCAGTCACACAAGGAAGAAATTTCCAGGGCCTGTGGTCAAGCCTGGAGACATCACTTCACATAAAATATCCTGGAGCTAAGGGCCATCTACAATGCTCTAAGCCTAGCACGACCTCTGCTTCAAGGTCAGCCGGTGCTGATTCAGTCAGACAACATCACGGCAGTCGCCCACGTAAACAGACAGGGCGGCACAAGAAGCAGGAGGGCAATGGCAGAAGTTGCAAGGATTCTTCGCTGGGCGGAAAATCATGTGATAGCACTGTCAGCAGTGTTCATTCCGGGAGTGGACAACTGGGAAGCAGACTTCCTCAGCAGGCACGACCTCCACCCGGGAGAGTGGGGACTTCACCCAGAAGTCTTCCACATGATTGTGAACCGTTGGGAAAAACCAAAGGTGGACATGATGGCGTCACGCCTCAACAAAAAACTAGACAGGTATTGCGCCAGGTCACGGGACCCTCAGGCAATAGCTGTGGACGCTCTGGTAACACCGTGGGTGTACCAGTCAGTGTATGTGTTCCCTCCTCTGCCTCTCATACCCAAGGTACTGAGAATCATAAGAAGGAGAGGAGTAAGGACTATACTCGTGGCTCCGGATTGGCCAAGAAGGACTTGGTACCCGGAACTTCAAGAGATGCTCACGGAGGACCCGTGGCCTCTACCTCTACGAAGGGACCTGCTCCAGCAGGGACCCTGTCTGTTCCAAGACTTACCGCGGCTGCGTTTGACGGCATGGCGGTTGAACGCCGGATCCTGAAGGAAAAAGGCATTCCGGATGAAGTCATTCTTACCCTGATCAAAGCCAGGAAGGATGTAACCGTGCAGCATTATCACCGTATTTGGCGTAAATATGTTGCGTGGTGCGAGGCCAGGAAGGCCCCTACAGAGGAATTTCAACTGGGTAGTTTCCTGCATTTCCTGCAAACAGGACTGTCTATGGGCCTAAAATTAGGGTCCATTAAGGTTCAAATTTCGGCCCTGTCGATCTTCTTCCAAAAAGAACTGGCTTCAGTTCCTGAAGTTCAGACGTTTGTCAAAGGGGTGCTGCATATACAGCCTCCTTTTGTGCCTCCAGTGGCACCTTGGGATCTCAATGTGGTTTTGGGGTTCCTAAAATCACATTGGTTTGAACCACTCACCACTGTGGACTTAAAATATCTCACATGGAAAGTGGTAATGCTATGGCCCTGGCTTCAGCCAGGCGCGTGTCAGAATTGGCGGCTTTATCCTATAAAAGCCCTTACCTAATTTTTCATACGGATAGGGCAGAATTGAGGACTCGTCTTCAATTTCTCCCTAAGGTGGTTTCAGCGTTTCACCTGAATCAGCCTATTGTGGTACCTGCGGCTACTAGGGACTTGGAGGACTCCAAGTTGCTGGACGTAGTCAGGGCCCTGAAAATATACGTTTCCAGGACGGCTGGAGTCAGAAAATCTGACTCGCTGTTTATCCTGTATGCACCCAACAAGCTGGGTGCTCCTGCTTCTAAGCAGACTATTGCTCGTTGGATTTGTAGTACAATTCAGCTTGCACATTCTGTGGCAGGCCTGCCACAGCCAAAATCTGTAAAAGCCCATTCCACACGGAAAGTGGGCTCATCTTGGGCGGCCGCCCGAGGGGTCTCGGCTTTACAACTTTGCCGAGCAGCTACTTGGTCAGGGGCAAACACGTTTGCTAAATTCTACAAATTTGATACCCTGGCTGAGGAGGACCTGGAGTTCTCTCATTCGGTGCTGCAGAGTCAGGGGCGGAACTGTGGGAGGCAGTGGAGTCGGCTGCCGCCGGGCTCCTGACCACAAGGGGGCGCATCTCCTCCACTGTCTCCCGCAGCCTGAGAACTGCGCTGCTATTGTGGACGGAGGAGCAGTCACTGACACGGAAGCTGCCTCCTGTAGGGAGAGATGGCACTGGCTGCAGCTAGGGGGAGCTCCAGAGCACAGCTCCTCTTCTAGCCAGCCGAGGGAAGCTCTCTGCTCCGTCAGCCTGATGATGAAAGCCAAAGGTAGACACTGTGTGGGGGGTAGCGGAGAGGTGTATTTGGGGGGAAGCACTGTGTTTTGTGTGTGCTTGTTTTTAAGTGAGGTGTGTGTGTGTTTTTAATGAAAGTTGTGCATTCAAGTAAAAGGCATGTGTGTGAGTGATGTGTGTGTGTGTGTGTAAGTGAGAGACATGTGTATGTAAGTGAGAGGCATGTATGTGTGTGTAAGTGGGAGGCATGTGTATGTAAGAGAGACTTGTGTGTGTAAGTGAAAGAGACGTGTGTGTGTGTGTTTAAGTGAATGAGGCGTTTGTGTTTTTTTTATATATATATCTAGTGTTCACGCTAGGTGTCTGCACCTTTTTTTAGACAGATGAATCCCACCCTGCCCGTTTTTGTGCGCCCTACCAACCCGCCGTTTTCTGCCTGCCGTACCCCGCCACGCCGCCAGACCCAGCCGTGCGCCGCCGGACCCGGTAAGCACATGAGAGTCCCCCTGGGCTAAATTAACCTTGTAAGTATTTTGCAGCTGTAAACTTCAATCTCAGTGCTCTCTACCTGGTGCAGTGTGCCTCAGTGCTCTCTACCTGGTGCAGTGTGCCTCAGTGCTCTCTACCTGGTGCAGTGTGCCTCAGTGCTCTCTACCTGGTGCAGTGTGTCTCAGTGCTCTCTACCTGGTGCAGTGTGCCTCAGTGCTCTCTACCTGGTGCAGTGTGCCTCAGTGCTCTCTACCTGGTGCAGTGTGTCTCAGTGCTCTCTACCTGGTGCAGTGTGCCTCAGTGCTCTCTACCTGGTGCAGTGTGTCTCAGTGCTCTCTACCTGGTGCAGTGTGTCTCAGTGCTCTCTACCTGGTGCAGTGTGCCTCAGTGCTCTCTACCTGGTGCAGTGTGCCTCAGTGCTCTCTACCTGGTGCAGTGTGCCTCAGTGCTCTCTACCTGGTGCAGTGTGTCTCAGTGCTCTCTACCTGGTGCAGTGTGCCTCAGTGCTCTCTACCTGGTGCAGTGTGCCTCAGTGCTCTCTACCTGGTGCAGTGTGTCTCAGTGCTCTCTACCTGGTGCAGTGTGTCTCAGTGCTCTCTACCTGGTGCAGTGTGTCTCAGTGCTCTCTACCTGGTGCAGTGTGCCTCAGTGCTCTCTACCTGGTGCAGTGTGCCTCAGTGCTCTCTACCTGGTGCAGTGTGCCTCAGTGCTCTCTACCTGGTGCAGTGTGCCTCAGTGCTCTCTACCTGGTGCAGTGTGCCTCAGTGCTCTCTACCTGGTGCAGTGTGCCTCAGTGCTCTCTACCTGGTGCAGTGTGCCTCAGTGCTCTCTACCTGGTGCAATGTGTATAACGTGCTCTATCTGTCGCAGTGTGTAGGAGGTTCTATCTGGTGCAATGTGTATTAGGTGCACCACCGTGTTGTAATAAAGTGTTTGGCCCCTATTATGAAACAACGCCGCTAGATTTTTGGAGCGCGCCTTCGGCGCGCACTGTCCATGTTTTGGCCCATAGGTATGGGAGCACCAAGCATTATAGTATGTACCTAAGTTTGCCCATCCCTCCCCGTGATCAGCACCCTGCCGTAAAAAAAATCCTACAGTGAACACTAATTATATCGGCACACCACTGCGCCAAAGCATCTCCATCGAGACCTGCTGGCGGGTGAGGGAGCACTGTAGGTGTACTATAATGGTATGCTGGTGTCTGTTTTATTGTAATAACTGACTTGGTGTGCGTCCACTTTGTATGTGTATCTATATTACTACTGGGAAAGGTACCTGAGCACGCTGCTACTGTTCACCCTTAGTGCCGGATAGCTACATATGGTATGTGTGTGTATGTGTATATGTAGGGGGGCACCAACATTTATCATGCCTCCGGGCGACTGGGACGAACTTACGCCACTGTGCAGAGTCATCCGCACTCTCCCGCCCGTTTGGGAGCTTTGGTATAATCCCCATGGTCCTTACGGAGTTCCCAGCATCCACTAGGACGTCAGAGAAAATAAGAATTTACTTACCGATAATTCTATTTCTCATAGTCCGTAGTGGATGCTGGGCGCCCATCCCAAGTGCGGATTGTCTGCAATACTTGTACATAGTTATTGTTAACTAAATCGGGTTATTGTTGTAGTGAGCCATCTTTTCTAGAGGCTCCTCTGTATATCATACTGTAAACTGGGTTCAGATCACAAGTTATACGGTGTGATTGGTGTGGCTGGTATGAGTCTTACCCGGGATTCAAAATCCTTCCTTATTGTGTACGCTCGTCCGGGCACAGTATCCTAACTGAGGCTTGGAGGAGGGTCATAGGGGGAGGAGCCAGTGCACACCAGGTAGTACTAAAGCTTTCTATTTGTGCCCAGTCTCCTGCGGAGCCGCTATTCCCCATGGTCCTTACGGAGTTCCCAGCATCCACTACGGACTATGAGAAATAGAATTATCGGTAAGTAAATTCTTATTTTCACACACACATTTATTCACATTTCACACACACATTTATAGACCACTGCAGGAAAATGAATTTGGACAAAATTCCTCTTTATAAACTTAACTTGAGAGTTTGTTGTTAGTTAAAATACCCTTTATTAAATAACACATTTCAATATACTGCCATGCCCAGGATTCAAACCCATGACCTGTCGCATTCCAGTCAAACACCCTACTCATTTAGCTATTTGATCCTGCATAAAAACTATGAGTATTCTAATATATTACTTGTACTGTCCTTTGTAAAATATAAATCAGCAGATCTATGTAGTGTGCAGCCACTCATGCAATCTCTTGCAGCCACACACCACATAGATCTGCTCAGCTGCAATGCTGATCATCTTTTCACAAAGTGAAAGGTAAGCTTCAAATAGTTAGAATGCTCTAGCTTCCTATGTAAGGTTAGAGAGCTCAATGAGTAGAGTGTCTGACAGCAACACCACAGGCAATGGGTTTGAATCCCGGGTATGTCAGCCTCTTGAAATGTAATAAAGAACAGTGGGGGTCATTCCGAGTTGTTCGCACGCAAGCTGCTTTTAGCAGCTTTACACACGCTAAGCCGCCGCCTACTGGGAGTGAATCTTAGCTTCTTAAAATTGCGAACGAAAGATTCTCTAAATTGCGACCATACACCTCTTAGCAGTTTCTGAGTAGCTCCAGACTTACTCGGCATCTGCGATCAGTTCAGTGCTTGTCGTTCCTGGTTTGACGTCACAAACACACCCAGCGTTCGCCCAGACACTCCTCAGTTTCTCCAGCCACTCCCGCGTTTTTCCCAGAAACGGTAGCGTTTTTTCGCACACTCCCATAAAACGGCCTGTTTCCGCCCAGAAACACCCACTTCCTGTCAATCACACTCCGATCACCAGAACGAAGAAAAAACCTCGTAATGCCGTGAGTAAAATACCTAACTGCATAGCAAATTTACTTGGCGCAGTCGCACTGCGGACATTGCGCATGCGCATTAGCGACTAATCGCTCTGTTGCGAGAAAAAAATACCGAGCGAACAACTCGGAATGACCCCCAGTCATAACAAAGAGCTCTCAAGTTAAATTCATGAATGCTGTATAGGTATTAGCAACGGAAGGGGTCAGGGTTGGAGACAGGAGAGGTCAGGAATTGCTGGAATTCAAAAAGGGGGAAGCTGCAAGTGAAAGCAATTAAAACAGATAATTGACAAGTGCCGCCAACAGTGCCCCCTACCCTGCAGCGCTATGTGCTGTGGCATACTCTGCACAACCCTCTTTACAGCCTTGATGGCACCACAAGGTATCCACAAAGTTATACATCAAAACATAGGATAACATACTGTAAGACAACTATTAATACAACTACTATATATACATCCATTTCTGGATGGAGTAAATGGAGGTAGTAGGGTAGCGGGTAGGATAAAGTGACTCGCAGTGGCTGGAAGAGCAAGTAGTATAAGTTGGGGGGAAGGGGAGGTTGTAGTAAGAGAGAAATCAGCCTCAGTTAACCTGTAGCAAGCAAGCTGGTGGACACACCCGCTCTCAAAGTCATTGGTTGGGAGCAGGTTCACTGGTGAACAAAGGCACACAGGAGTCAGGCATAGTGCTAGTGTAACCAAAAAGATAGAACCAGGCAAGAGAATAAGTGGGAGGTCAGATGGGTAGAATAATGAGTAATGAGGAGGGGTGATAGGCATATATGAAGAGGTAAATCTTAAGGGCTCTTTAGACAGAGAGTCGAAGAGGTTGAGGGAAAAAACTCCCTCAACTTCTTAGTGTGGAGGGAGGCGGTGATTGGTGGATGAACAGAGAGAGCAGGAAGAAGTGAAGACGGAGATTTGATTGGTGATATAGGTGTATCAGTGTGGATAGAATAGGTGCGTGTAGGATAGAAGTAAGGTGTACCAGTGTTGGGTACTATTGGTGGGAGTAGGGCCAGTGTACTAGTGTGGGTAGTATACAGACGTGTCCTCATGCACTGTGGTTTCATTCACGCAAAACAAGTTTTCTTGGTCCAGTGCATCGTGAGCATAACACATGTAACTGTGACAGGGAAGGTGGGCCCTCTCAGCTCTGGGCCCCATAGCAGCTGCACTCCCTGCACCTATGGTAGCTACGTCCTTGTATATAACACATGGAACTGTGACAGGGAAGGTGGGCCCTCTCAGCTCTGGGCCCCATAGTAGCTGCACTTCCTGCACCTATGGTAGCTACGTCCTTGTATATAACACATGGAACTGTGACAGGGAAGGTGGGCCCTCTCAGCTCTGGGCCCCATAGCAGCTGCACTCCCTGCACCTATGGTAGCTACGTCCTTGTATATAACACATGGAACTGTGACAGGGAAGGTGAGCCCCTCTCAGCTCTGGGCCCCATAGTAGCTGCACTCCCTGTAATTATGCTAGCTACGTCCTCGTATATAACACATGTTACTGTGACAGGGAAGGTGGCCCCTCACAGCTCTGGGCCCCATAGTAGCTGCACTACCTGCACCTATGGTAGTGTAGATATGGGGTGATTCAGTGCTGATCGACGACGCTTTCGCACCCGCCAAGTAGCTCCCTAGCTGCGCTAGCAGGCAGCTACCCGCCATGTTCTGGGCCGCCGCGGCGACATTTGTATACATCTATGTGTGTATGAGTCTGAATCTGTATAAGAAGTGCTACAATGCTGTGTAAACGTGGCTTTTTCTCATGCCAGGTTCCGTTGTGCTTTATCTGTGACTTTGCACATGTCTAAAAATAATTCCTGGGCCTGATCTATTGTTGTACCCTATGGCAATGTTTTTACAATTTATGGATAGTTGCTAAACTGTGCATGCGTGATTGCCACAATACGTATATACAGTGATTGGTTGAGATTGCAATCTATGCTTGTAGTGAGGATTCATTCGCAAGCGACTGACAGGGAGCGGCTGTTTTGTGGGCGGTTACGGGGAGTGGCTTCAAAAAACGCAGACGTGTCAGGACCATTTTTTTTGGGGGGGGGGGGGGAATATCAGCCGCTCAGCAGAGAACAACTATGAATCAGGCCACTGTGAGTGGCTTTTTGCTCTTTCTGTGAAGTTACTTACATGCAAAATGCAGAGAAAAACAATGCTATGCTACACATCTCGGAGTGGCTCAGTCGTGGCGGTGGTCTCGCGCCATGTGGCGTATTGAGAAAAACAGCACTGTGGTCACACAGAAAGGTATGTATAATATTCCAATAAATACAGAGCACTTGAATTCCCCCCATTGATTGAGGAGCAGCATTATCCTTTTATTATATAGGATATGATGACAGTAAAAAAATAAACACAAAATATTAATAACAACAACAGTAACACAGACACCACAAACTGTGGCGCACATAACACATACGTTCACTTATAAAAACGGCAGGAGCCAGTAATTATAAACAGCTGCTAAAGAATCCACTGAACTATAATCAGCATGGACATAATCAAAAAATATATATACGTAAATAGAGGCAATGGATACTGTAAAATAATACGCTAATGCTGCAGGAAGCACCTATACGAAAGAGACGCCTCCTCCTGGCAGCATCAGCGTTCCGAGTGCTGCGTCCGATAGTGGCAGCCCTCGGCCGTACTGCTCAGCTTACTCAGACATCGCTGTCTGAATGTCTCTGCCGTCACAAGGAAATCTGCATACAAACACGCAGAATCTGGCCTTGTCACGAGATTTTGATTGTAGGTAAATTGACCGCATGCCTATCCAGGAACACGGTCACTTATAAGCATTGTATCTAAAACAGGGGTGGGGAACCTTTTTCTACCAAGGGCCATTTGGATATTTATAAATTCCTTCGGGGGCCATACAAAAATTCTCAACTTAAAAATTACCCTGCTCCCCAGTAGGTCTGCCCCTTAGAGGTACTGAGTGCGCGCGCCAAAAAATGGGTGTGGCCAATTAAAATGGGACATGATACACATATGCCCCCAATAGTGCAGTGCCAGATCCACAATTGCCCCCACAGTGCCAGATCCACAATTGCCCCCACAGTGCCAGGTATACAAATGCCCCCACAGTGCCAGGTATACAAATGCCCCCACAGTGCCAGATCCACAAATGCCCCCACAGTACCAGATCCACAAATGCCCCCACAGTGCCAGATCCACAAATGCCCCCACAGTGCCAGATCCACAAATGCCCCCACAGTGTCAGGTATACAAATGCCCCCACAGTGCCAGATCCACAAATGCCCCCACAGTGCCAGGTATACAAATTGCCCCCACAGTGCCAGATCCACAAATGCCCCCACAGTGCCAGATCCACAAATGCCCCCACAGTGCCAGATCCACAAATGCCCCCACAGTGCCAGATCCACAAATGCCCCCACAGTGTCAGGTATACAAATGCCCCCACAGTACCAGATCCACAAATGCCCCCACAATGTTAGGTATACAAATGCCACCACAGTGCCAGGTATACAAATTGCCCCCACAGTGCCAGATCCACAAATGCCCCCACAATGTTAGGTATACAAATGCCACCACAGTGCCAGGTATACAAATGCCACCACAGTGCCAGGTATACAAATGCCACCACAGTGCCAGGTATACAAATGCCACCACAGTGCCAGGTATACAAATGCCACCACAGTGCCAGGTATACAAATGCCACCACAGTGCCAGATCAACAAATGACACAAGCGAGTGGGCCGGAACAAACGGCTTTGCGGGCCTTATATGGCCCGCAGGCCAGAGGTTCCCCACCCCTGATCTAAAATAAAACCCTAGATCTTTCCATACCATGGCTGAGATGTAATTCAGTCCGAATTCAGTGGCCGTGCAGGATGCCGGACGAACTTTAAATTTTTTTTAAAGGGGCAATCATGTACAAGACATGGTTTAGCCTAGTAAATGATTGCCCCTTTAAAATAAAACGTCCAAGTTCGGCCGCCTCTAGTGGCTCTTAAAATAAGAAAAATAAATAGTTTCCTGCTGCTTGGGATGAATAATATTACATGGAGCATATATGTGTAAATGTACACAATACCTTAAATCCAGTTGGTGCGTGTGGTAATTGGGCAGTCGCTTCTGGCTGCTCAAGGTAGTAACTGGGTGCCAGCTTATTAGAGGTGCTCCTCCAAACTCAGGGAGAGATGTATCAAGCCTCAGAGAGAGATAAAGTACCAAACAATCAGCTGCTAACTGCCATGTTACAGGCTGTGTTTGACAAATGGCAGTTAGAAGCCGATTGGTTGGTACTTTATGTCTCTCCACTTCATCTCTTTCTAAGTTTTGATACATCTGCCCTCGGTGTCTCTTATAAGGTAATAAGAGTTACGGTGTGTCTCCGTATGAAACTGGATCACTGCAGTCTGCTCTAGCTAACTTGCAGGTATACTGTCTGCAGGAGATGGCAGCTTCTGACCGTCACTGCCCCAAGACTGTTGGGGAGATATATCAAAGCTTGGAGAGAGCTAAAGTGGAGAGAGATGTAGTAACAACCAATCAGCTTCTGTCATTTTTCTAACAAAGCTTAGAACATGGCAGTTAGACAATGATTCGTTGATATTTTACCTCTCTCCGCTATGTCCCACTCCAAGTTTTATCTGTCATACATCTGCCCTGTATGTGGTGGAGATTCATCTACGTACATAGGCACCAACAGTTAGGTATAAAAGGCAGCCGCCTGTGTGTAATGCCGCCTGACACTATTCTTGAGGGTGCTGTGGCACACCGAGCTGGCAAGTGGCAAGGGTGGAATATAACTCCGTGAGCATTGGTGCTACAGGTCCCAGCTTGATGGGTGTAGGCTAAAAGCAGGAGCCTGCAGATGCCGGGACAGGGGGGTGTTGCATGCAGGTGTCTGTCAACTTGTTTTATTGGGACTGAGCGAAACATTACTGGTGACTTTTGCAGTGACCCTGCTTGACAGGCTTGTCATATACTTCTAACAATTATCTGTTTTTGATCTTCGAGTAAAGTTTGTCTACTTTTACATATTTCACAAGTGTGTGACCTCTGCTTGTGGTTTTTCTATGTACAGATTTATGCCTTCTGGGGAAGGTAATTAGGACGTTGCGCTGCACTGCACTGCAATGACAATATTATACACACGCAGGGGCAAACTTAGGATTTCTAGAGGGGGGTTTCCAAACGCAATCCACGGTCTCCTGCTCTGCGGAACATTGGAGCAAGTGCACGAGTCTGGGGATCCGTAGAAGAAACTAGTACCGACCTTGGACATACATATGTACCCCTTGGTCTTTTTATGCACTGGATAGTGTATGGACTCAAGTACTGTTATAATAATTAACAATATATACTAGTGTATAGTATATGCTGTATCAAACACATTAAATTAGTATAAGTAAGATAAGTGCTCAGGAAAAGGTTAACCATGCCATAATAAATAAATACACAAACATCATAGAACCAGTAGGAGACAGAACTGCACTGTCTAAACACTCATTCTCCCACCTAATGGTAAGGCTCCTGTCTGTTCTTACTGGCAGCTACTCTCTGGTCCAGTGCACTGATTGAGGACCCAGAACCTGAGAACCACACATACTGCAAACTTGGTAGAAGAAGCTGCTACCACTGGTTATGTGCAGCAGCTCCGCCCTGTCCCTTACACTGCATGATGTGGCAGCAGATCTAGTAAATGTATTATATACTATTGGTCAGTGGCGGTTCTTGCCACGGGCAAGCGGTACTTTTGCCCGGGGCGCCGCCTTCCGGAGGGCGCCGGCGCCATCTGGAGGGCGCCGCACCAGGGCAAGATCCGCCACTGTGCCCCCCGCTTTGAAGGGAACCAGACGCGTAGCGTCTAGTTTCCCTTCATTGAGAGGACCTTAGTTGTGCGGTGCGCGATGACGTCATCGCGCACAGCAAAGGTCCTCTCCATGAAGGGAAACTAGACGCTACGGTCTAGTTTCCCTTCATGGAGAGGACCTTTGCTGTGCGATGCGCGATGACGTCATCGCGCACCGCACAACATACTGGCACAGACACTAGGGGTCATAATTGACCTCTAGTGTCTATGCTGTTCTATGGGAGAGACGTTATAACGTCTCTCCCATAGATCGAAGAGAGGAGAAGAGCGGCGGCGCCGGCGGAGGCGGTCTGGATCAGGAACGGGGATGGTAAGTATAATTTTTTTTCTTTTTTTTTTCTTTCAGCGCTGTGGCCACGCCCCCATTTGAAGCCACGCCCCTATATTTTGCCCGGGGCGCCACAAGGCAAAGAACCGGCCCTGCTATTGCTATTGTCATTATTTGAGCTTCTGGCCAAGAGAAGGAGGGTTTCTGGGAAACCCCGACCCCCCACCTCCCCTGCGTTTTCCTATGACACACACATATACATACATACATGTAGATTGCATATAATGTATCCATCAGTGTGCCTCATAGACTACAGTGTGAAAGTATACTATAATTAAGAATAAGTCAGTTATTTGGGTGCGTTGCAGAAGTATGTCAGTGTATTTCTAGCAGGCCGTACTTCAGAATTTCCCAATGAGCCCTTTGCCCTGAAGCCGTCATGTGGTTGTTGAACTTTGAATAGAAGCTATTTTTATATAATACAAAGAAAGAAAGAAAGGTGGGCAGGCGGAGTCGGAATAATAGATGCTGAAAGGATGTTTGCGGAAATAAAATAAAAAAATAAAAAAAACACATTCTGTTAATTCCCAGCTTACCGATTACATACAGGCGCTGCATGCCTAAGATTGCTAACCAACCAGTGACAGACGTCCCATTATGTTCTTCATCCTCCTGGCTGCGGCACCATTGTCTCTTACCAGCACTTAGATTTAGATGTCACTTCTACTAAACCCTCTAATCTGATATGTTCCTTCTGTGTGAACGCTTCTTTGTCCCAGTGAGTCTGTGTTGTAGTGTTACAGATTGTCTTCAGCTATGAAGAGATGGACGCAGCTGCTGCGTTCGCATACAGCGGACGCGTTCATAGGTTCCGTGCACACGCATCGGCCATAGAGTGCGTGTGCAACCCTTCACCATGCGACCTCAATTGACATTTGTGGCCGTTGGGGAGGGCAGCGACATGGTGTTTTCGGGGAGTGGTCCAGCGAGTGCAGGCGTGTCTAGGCATTGTTGGGTGCGCCTGCGTCACACGCAGCCACTGTGAAACAAAAGATGGCGCCGGACTCCTTACCCATGCAACCGGTCTGCGAGGGTAGGGGTGTTCCTCTAATTGGTGTGTTCGCAATTAAATTGCGAACGCACCACGGGACGGCGCAACACACATGCCGAGCAGCCTCGCCCTGTGCTGTATGGCCCCCAGTATATGAGTAGATGGATGCAGATCTTGCTGCAGAAGCAAGATCTGCGTTCATCTCTGAATTTCTGAGACTGCACAAGTGCAGAACAATTCCAGCGAGACCACATCCGGTGCCCCCAGGGGACAGGGCGGCATTGCCTACGTTTACTGAAAACAGAGACGTGTCTGCCCCGTTTTCTGGGAGTGGAAAAGACAGATGCCAAAGGAGGGAAAGAAATGGGAGGGAGAGAGAAAGGGAGAGAGGAAGAGAGAGAAAGAAAGAAAGAAAGAAAGAAAGAAAGAAAGAAAGAAAGAAAGAAAGAAAGAAAGAAAACAAACACATACAGGGGGTCATTCCGAGTTGTTCGCTCGGTAAATTTCTTCGCATCGCAGCGATTTTCCGCTTAGTGCGCATGCGCAATGTCCGCACTGCGACTGCGCCAAGTAAATTTGCTATGCAGTTAGGAATTTTAGTCACGATTTTTTCCTCGTTCTGGTGATCGTAATGTGATTGACAGGAAGTGGGTGTTTCTGGGCGGAAACTGGCCGTTTTATGGGTGTGTGTGAAAAAACGCTACCGTTTCTGGGAAAAACGCGGGAGTGGCTGGAGAAACGGAGGAGTGTCTGGGCAAACGCTGGGTGTGTTTGTGACGTCAAACCAGGAACGACAAGCACTGAACTGATCGCAGATGCCGAGTAAGTCTCGAGTTACTCAGAAACTGCACAGAGATGTCTTATCGCAATATTGCGAATCTTTCGTTCGCAATTTTGATATGCTAAGATTCACTCCCAGTAGGCGGCGGCTTAGCGTGTGCAAAGCTGCTAAAAGCAGCTTGCGAGCGAACAACTCGGAATGACCCCCCGGCCAGTACATAAGATCAGGGGTTAACATGTCTGCAATCCCACCTGCAGTACAGAAAAAACAGGCTACTCTAAATATATTTAAAGCACATAGGGCTGATTCTGAGTTGGGAAAAGGGCAAGAAAGAGCAAGTAACGGTGGACCTGAGGCCTAATTCAGATCTGATCGCAGCAGCAAATTTGTTAACTAATGGGCAAAACCATGTGCACTGCAGGGGGGGGGGGGGGGGGGGGGGGTTTACGGGCAGATATAACATTTGCAGAGAGAATTAGATTTGGATGGGTTATTTTATTTCTGTGCAGGGTAAATAGTACTGACTGTTTTATTTTTACACTGCAATTTAGATTTCAGTTTGAACGCACCCCACCCAAATCTAACTCACTCTGCACATGTTACATCTGCCCCCGCACCCCCACCCCCTCCTGCAGTGCACATGGGGGGTAATTCAGAGTTGATCGTAGCAGCAAATTTGTTAGCAGATGTGCAAAACCATGTGCACTGCGGAGGGGGGGGGGGGGGGGTCAGATATAACATGTGCAGAGAGAGATAGATTTGGGTGGGGTGTGTTCAAACGGAAATCTAAATTGCAGTGTAAAAATAAAGCAGCCAGTATTTACCCTGCACAGAAACAATATAACCCACCCAAATCTAACTCTCTCTGCACATGTTATATCTGCCACACGTGCAGTGCACATGGGGCCCAATTCAAATCTGTTTGCTTGCTAGCTATTTTTTGCAGCGCTGCGAACAGATAGACCCCACCTATAGGGGAGTGGATTTTAGCTTTGCAAGTGTGCGAACGCGTGTGCAGCCGCCCTGTACTAAAACAGTTTGTGCAGTTTCTGAGTAGCTCTGACCTTACTCAGCCGCTGCGATCACTTCAGCCTATGCGAGCCCGGAATTGATGTCAGACACCCGCCCTGCAAATGGTTTGACACGCCTGCGTTTTTCCACCCACTCCCAGAAAATGGTCAGTTGCCACCCACAAACGCCCTCTTCCTGTCAATCTCCTTGCTAACGGCTGTGCGAATGGTTTCTTCGCTAGAACCAGTGCACAACAATGATCCGCTTTGTAACTGTATGGCGTGCCTGCACATTGCGGTGCATACGCATGCGCAGTAGTTACCTGATCACTGTGCAGCGAAAAACCCTAGCGAACGAACAGATCTGAATTAGGCCCATGGTTTTGCCCATCTGCTAACAAATTTGCTGCTGCGATCAGATCTGAATTTGGCCCCTGGACACACCATATTATAATGCAAAGTGGAGCAAATATACATTTTTGCTTGCAGAATATATACTAGCTGCTTCTGCATGTAGCTCACAAATGCAGGACAGCTGTATTTGTACACTGCTATTTAGATTTCAGTTTGGACGCCTCTCACATTTTACATCTGCCCCACCTGCAGTGCAGCATGACTAGCCCAGGTGCACAGTTACTTGCTCTTACTTTATTCCCAACTCAGAATTAGGCTCATGATACTAAATATTTGGTATGCAGCATGGGGTGCCTTAAGAGAGGAGAAGCCTGTGTGCAGCCTCCCTCGATGCCCCCTCCTTTCTAGCAAGCAGCTTAGGGATACTATGAGCCATACTTACCTACTCTCCCGGAATGGGCGGAAAGCTCCCGAAAATCGGGTGACCCTCCCGCCCCCCCTGAAGAGCAGGCAAGTCTTCCGATTTTTTAGGGGCCCCCCTGCCCGACCGCCCACTTAGTGAGTAAAGTGGGCGGTCCAGGCAGTCGATGACGCGATTCTTGCTGAATCACGTCATCATAGCCACGCCCCCTGCTGTATAATGCAGGTAAAAGCGGCATTACATAACAGGGGGCGTGGCTTAAATTATGTGCCGCGATAACCCTGCCCCTGTTCCGCCTCCACCCACCCCTGTTCTGCCTCCGCCCCGCCCCCTATCAGTGTCATAACCCTGCCCCGTCCCCCTGCTGAGCCGACCTGGCTGCTCTCTCCCGGAGAGAGCAGCCAGGATGTCGGCATGTATGCTATGAGCACCTGAGCAGGGAGTACCAGTAGACTGTAGTACAGCGCTAGAACAAAAATATGGAAATTCACAATGCGCAACCTTGCACAGCAGCCAGAATAGAGTCACAGTTATGGGGCGATCCTCACCACTAATTCAACAAAAGGATGACAAAAAGTAAGTGGTCCCTTCACCGGCGCTAAGAATATATACAGGGCCGGTTCTTGCCCTTGTGGCGCACGGGCAAAAACTGTTATGGGCGTGGCTTAATATGGGGCGTGGTCAGTTACGCCCCATTTGTAGCGCTGCTGAAAGAAAAGTAAAAAAAAAAGTATACTTACATCCCCGCTCCTGATTCCAGACCGCTGCAGACAGCCGCCGGCGTCGCTCCTCTCCTCGGATGCATAGACACTAGAGGTCAATTATGACCCCTAGCGTCTGTGCCACAATACTGTGCGGTGCGCAATGATGTCATCGTGCACAGCACAGCAAAGGTCCTCTCCACGAAGGGAAACTAGACGCGTAGCATCTGGTTCCCTTCACAGCAGGGGGGGGCACAGCGGGGGGCACAGTGGCGGATCTTGCCATGGTGCGGCGCCCTCCGGAAGGCGGCTCCCCGGGCAACAGTCCTGCTTGCCCGTGGCAAGATCCGCTACTGAATATGTATACAGTATGTCACTTTCCAGTGAGGGTAGTTTTATCCTTATGTAATGCCGACTCCAAAGCAAGAATCCAAAGGATCCTTCTACTGATAGTCCATGTATGCTGTATCAACCGATTCTTCAATGGTGTCAGAAACTATAGAACTGGTGTTAAGCAGTTCTATACAAGAACATGAAAGATTATATACACCAAGCAGCATCCCAGCTCAGCTCACCTGTGTTCTGCTCCTTCTGGCAATATCCTCCTTCCAACCTCCATGCCCTCTGCCGACGTGTTTCTATCCCAACTGGCATCTTTTTCAAGGTAATGAGTCACTCATTGCCTTGAAAAAGATCCCAGTTGGGACAGAAAGGTGTCGGCAGGACCAGGGGCGGAACTGTGGGAGGCAGTGGAGTCGGCTGCCGCCGGGCTCCTGACCACAAGGGGGCGCATCTCCTCCACTGTCTCCCGCAGCCTGAGAACTGCGCTGCTATTGTGGACGGAGGAGCAGTCACTGACACGGAAGCTGCCTCCTGTAGGGAGAGATGGCACTGGCTGCAGCTAGGGGGAGCTCCAGAGCACAGCTCCTCTTCTAGCCAGCCGAGGGAAGCTCTCTGCTCCGTCAGCCTGATGATGAAAGCCAAAGGTAGACACTGTGTGGGGGGTAGCGGAGAGGTGTATTTGGGGGGAAGCACTGTGTTTTGTGTGTGCTTGTTTTTAAGTGAGGTGTGTGTGTGTTTTTAATGAAAGTTGTGCATTCAAGTAAAAGGCATGTGTGTGAGTGATGTGTGTGTAAGTGAGAGACATGTGTATGTAAGTGAGAGGCATGTATGTGTGTGTAAGTGGGAGGCATGTGTATGTAAGAGAGACTTGTGTGTGTAAGTGAAAGAGACGTGTGTGTGTGTGTTTAAGTGAATGAGGCGTTTGTGTTTTTTTTATATATATATCTAGTGTTCACGCTAGGTGTCTGCACCTTTTTTTAGACAGATGAATCCCACCCTGCCCGTTTTTGTGCGCCCTACCAACCCGCCGTTTTCTGCCTGCCGTACCCCGCCACGCCGCCAGACCCAGCCGTGCGCCGCCGGACCCGGTAAGCACATGAGAGTCCCCCTGGGCTAAATTAACCTTGTAAGTATTTTGCAGCTGTAAACTTCAATCTCAGTGCTCTCTACCTGGTGCAGTGTGCCTCAGTGCTCTCTACCTGGTGCAGTGTGCCTCAGTGCTCTCTACCTGGTGCAGTGTGCCTCAGTGCTCTCTACCTGGTGCAGTGTGTCTCAGTGCTCTCTACCTGGTGCAGTGTGCCTCAGTGCTCTCTACCTGGTGCAGTGTGCCTCAGTGCTCTCTACCTGGTGCAGTGTGTCTCAGTGCTCTCTACCTGGTGCAGTGTGCCTCAGTGCTCTCTACCTGGTGCAGTGTGTCTCAGTGCTCTCTACCTGGTGCAGTGTGTCTCAGTGCTCTCTACCTGGTGCAGTGTGCCTCAGTGCTCTCTACCTGGTGCAGTGTGCCTCAGTGCTCTCTACCTGGTGCAGTGTGCCTCAGTGCTCTCTACCTGGTGCAGTGTGTCTCAGTGCTCTCTACCTGGTGCAGTGTGCCTCAGTGCTCTCTACCTGGTGCAGTGTGCCTCAGTGCTCTCTACCTGGTGCAGTGTGCCTCAGTGCTCTCTACCTGGTGCAGTGTGTCTCAGTGCTCTCTACCTGGTGCAGTGTGTCTCAGTGCTCTCTACCTGGTGCAGTGTGCCTCAGTGCTCTCTACCTGGTGCAGTGTGCCTCAGTGCTCTCTACCTGGTGCAGTGTGCCTCAGTGCTCTCTACCTGGTGCAGTGTGCCTCAGTGCTCTCTACCTGGTGCAGTGTGCCTCAGTGCTCTCTACCTGGTGCAGTGTGCCTCAGTGCTCTCTACCTGGTGCAGTGTGCCTCAGTGCTCTCTACCTGGTGCAATGTGTATAACGTGCTCTATCTGTCGCAGTGTGTAGGAGGTTCTATCTGGTGCAATGTGTATTAGGTGCACCACCGTGTTGTAATAAAGTGTTTGGCCCCTATTATGAAACAACGCCGCTAGATTTTTGGAGCGCGCCTTCGGCGCGCACTGTCCATGTTTTGGCCCATAGGTATGGGAGCACCAAGCA
The DNA here is from genome assembly GCF_028390025.1 of Pseudophryne corroboree. Lineage (NCBI taxonomy): Eukaryota > Metazoa > Chordata > Amphibia > Anura > Myobatrachidae > Pseudophryne > Pseudophryne corroboree. Next base: position 65,607,402 of record NC_086453.1, read on the forward strand.
TTATAGTATGTACCTAAGTTTGCCCATCCCTCCCCGTGATCAGCACCCTGCCGTAAAAAAAATCCTACAGTGAACACTAATTATATCGGCACACCACTGCGCCAAAGCATCTCCATCGAGACCTGCTGGCGGGTGAGGGAGCACTGTAGGTGTACTATAATGGTATGCTGGTGTCTGTTTTATTGTAATAACTGACTTGGTGTGCGTCCACTTTGTATGTGTATCTATATTACTACTGGGAAAGGTACCTGAGCACGCTGCTACTGTTCACCCTTAGTGCCGGATAGCTACATATGGTATGTGTGTGTATGTGTATATGTAGGGGGGCACCAACATTTATCATGCCTCCGGGCGACTGGGACGAACTTACGCCACTGGGCAGGACAGAGGATAGTGCAAGGCGGATAGTGCCAGAAGGAGCAGAACACAGGTGAGCTGACCCGGGACGACACTTGGTAAATATAATCTTTCATACTAAAAAATGTGAGATGTTAAGGGCGCATGTGCTATGTGGAAAGAGACTGTGGTCGGTGCTCCGGAGAAGCAGGAGAATAATCCCATACTTGCGTAAAGCTGCAGCCAATATTTATACTGTATTTGCTGCAAGTCCAATCCCTAATTATCACATCACAAATTTTTTTCATCATGAATAGGCCCCCAACACTCAAGGTGTTATTTACTAATAAGTTAATTAAGGACACTCTTTGTACAAGCACTCTAATGTATACAGAAGAAGTTATTTCATTAATTCAGTGTGGGGGGTGGGGGTTGGCGGACATGCTATATTATAACAAAAACAATTTGCTGGGTCCTGGTATGAGAATGGTGACATAACACTGAAGCTGCAATTGCTAGTTATGATCCAGTTTAGCGCTAAGTGGCCTATTTAACCCCATACAAGGATGCGGATGTGAGGTGATATAATCGCCCGAATCTGCACTGCGATAATTGATTACATCGCTTACATTGCACGGATGTATTAATTATCACATGCAGGGACAGAGCTTACCCCAACGTCCTGCTGCGCATGCGCCGCGACTACCCCTGCGTGCCGCGGAACCCCTTCACACAACGATAAATACAGTGGCGGAACTAGCGAGCGGTGGGCTCAGGTGCGACAAAATGCTTTGGGCCCCCCATCCCATCCAAGTCCACCCCCTCACCCCTGGAGAGGATCTGGTGAGGGGGACCTGCTCAGGGCCAGAGAAATGGATACCTAGCAACAGTGCCGTAACTAGACATTTTAGCACTGTGTGCAAGAAACGGCATTGGAGCCCCACCCCTGCATGCAAAACAGGGGCAGTGCGCGCCGTTGGCGCGCGCAAAAATACATAGTGGCGTGGCTTCGTGGGGAAGGGGTGTGGCCACAAAATAATACCAATTCATAAAACGGTGCACAGTAGTCTCCATTATTCAAATTACGCCGCACAGTAGCACCATTACACCAGGTAGAGACTCTTTTACACCTTACGGTGGACATATTCCTCTTTTTACACATTACAGCAGACAGCGTCCCCTTTTTACACATAACGCCAGACAGCGTGCCCTTTTTACACATAACGCCAGACAGCGTGCACTTTTTACACATAACGCCAGACAGCGTGCCCTTTTTACACATAATGGCAGACAGCGTGCCCTTTTTACACATAACGGCAGACAGCGTCCCCTTGTTACACATTACGGCAGACAGCATCCCCCTTTTTACACATTTCGGCAGGCAGATTCCCATTTTTTACACATTGCGGCAGGCAGATTCCCCCTTTTTACACATTGCGGCAGGCAGATTCCCCCTTTTTACACATTGCGGCAAGCAGATTCCCCCTTTTTACACATTGCGGCAGGCAGATTCCCCCTTTTTACACATTGTGGCAGACAGTCTTTTTGTAGAAAGAAAGAAAAGAAAAGAAAAGAAAGAAAGAATTATACTTACCCTCTCCGCTGGCTCAGGCTCCTCGGTGCAGCTTCTGGTCACTCACGATTCCCGGGCAGGAGAGAAGGAGGAGGAGGGAGGTGGAGGAGGGAGCCGCAGCAGCGCTGTGTTACTGGTGCTGCTGCCCCTCTGCTTCACTATAGGCTGTTCTCGGAAGACAGCCTATAGCAGAGGTTCTCAAACTCGGTCCTCGGGGGCCCACACAGTGCATGTTTTGCAGGTCTCCTCACAGAATCGCAAGTGAAATAATTAGCCCCACCTGTGGACCTTTTAAAATGTGTCAGTGAGTAATTAATACACCTGTGCACCTGCTGGGTTACCTGCAAAACATGCACTGTGTGGGGTCCCGAGGACCGAGTTTGAGAACCTCTGGCCTATAGTGAAGCAGAGGGCCAGCAGCAGCAGCGCCTCAACCAGTAGTAAAGCGCTGCTGCGGCTCCCTCCTCCACCTCCCTCCTCCTCCCCCGTACCGCTGCTCCTCTCCTCTCTGTCCAGGCGGCTGTGTGCTGTGGGCAGCGGTTGCCCGCAGCACACAGCGGCATGTAATGCATACTTGCCTACTCTAGACAGGGGGCGGGGCCATGATGACGTGATCGTGCAGCCACGCCCCCAACCCCGCCCCTAAGCGTCCTCAAGCCGCATCTCCACACCCCTGCTGCTCCGACCTGGCTGCCTCCTCCCGGAGGGGGCAGCCAGATTGTCGGTAAGTATGATGTAATGAGTCAGTTTGACTCATTACATGCTTTGGGCCCCTGGACAGAGGCGGGCCCCAGTGCAACGCACTGGATGCACTGGCGGTAGTTCCGCCTCTGGATAAATATACATACCATATATACATACCAGTCCCAGGAGCCGGTGATCGCTGGTCCTGCCGGGCTAGGATCCTGTGAGCTGCTGTGACCCCCGGTGCTGTAAAGTGAGCTGCTGCTTTGCAGCGTCACTTTACTGCACCAGGGGTCACATCGCAGCACATGGCGGACCCGGTGCCCGGCAGCCTGCACCGGAGCACCGATCACCGGCTCCCTGGTCTGGTAAGTATGTTTTGGGTGTATCTTTATTTTATTTTTTATTTATTTATTTTTTTTATCAGTGATCAGCTTGTTTGTCCATCGGACACACAGAGCTGATCACCGGAGCCCGGTCCCCGCACAGCTTTCTCTGCAGAGAAAGCTGGGTAGAAGGCAGCATACCACAGTGCTGCCCTGCCCTGTGATTTCGCCAGCCTGAGCTGGCATAATCACAGGGCACACTGGAGTTTTTTTTTATTTGTCTGTCTTTTTTGGGTGGTAAATTCGGCCACATCACATTTCCCATTAGAAGTATGGGGAATGTGATGTGGGTTACTAAAAGAAGTACAATTAAAGGGTTTAGAGCAGTTTTTCATGACAAATGCTCCAAGTGCCCTTTAATACATTCAGGCAGTGGTGCAAGTAGAAAAAATGTCTTACAGGTACTGTGTGCATGCGCCAAAAAATGGGTGTGGCCAAATGCCATATGGGGCGTGGCCAATGAAAATGTGGGCGTGATACACATATGACCCCCACAGTGCCAGATACACGTTGCCCCACAGTGCCAGATACACGAATGCCCCACAGTGCCAGATACACGTTGCCCACAACAGTGCCAGATATACATTGCCCCCCACAGTGCCAGATATACATTGCCCCCCACAGTGCCAGATATACATTGCCCCCCACAGTGCCAGGTATACATTGCCCCCCACAGTGCCAGGTATACATTGCCCCCCACAGTGCCAGGTATACATTGCCCCCCACAGTGCCAGGTATACATTGCCCCCCACAGTGCCAGGTATACATTGCCCCCCCACAGTGCCAGGTATACATTGCCCCCCACAGTGCCAGGTATACATTGCCCCCCACAGTGCCAGGTATTCGTGAAGCAGCAGCAGAATCCCCCCCCCCCCTCACTCCCTCCCCCCTCCCCCTGCTCACCGCTGCTGCTGTCTTGTGTGAGGGGAGGAGAGCGCAGCCTGCGCCTTTCCTTCCCCTCAGTCTCCGGCGGGTGAGTTCAATATTCAGCGCCGATCCGTGAGCCAATCAAAGCTCCGCGAGCTCTGATTGGCTCACGGGCGGCGCTGATTTAACGAAGACACTGAGGGGCAGGAAAGGTGCAGGCTGCGCTCTCCTCCCCTCACATCAGCGGTAGCAAGCGTCGGCCCGTCGGTGTGGGTACGGCGTACCCACGGCGAAATTCTTAAGGGTACGCCGTACCCACCCGTACCCGCATACTTGCACCGCTGCATTCAGGCGATACTAAAATAATGTGAAACGGTGTGAAAACAGAAAACACCCTTTTTTACATTATTTTAGTAACAATGGCCCTCATTCCGAGTTGTTCGCTCGCTAGCTGCCTGTAGCAGCATTGCACACGCTAGGCCGCCGCCCTCTGGAAGTGTATCTTCGCTTATCATAATTGCGAATAAATAATTCTTAGTCGAGACTTACTCCTACACTGCGATCAGCTCAGCCCGTTTCGTTCCTGGTTTGACGTCACAAACACGCCCTGCGTTTGGCCAGCCACTCCCCCATTTCTCCAGACACTTCCGCTTTTATCCTGACACGCCTGCGTTTTTCTGCACACTCCCAGAAAACGGTCAGTTTCCGCCCAGAAACACCCACTTCCTGTCAATCACACTCCGATCACTTCAACGATGAAAATTCTTCGTTCGGACGTGAGTAAATCTACTAAGTTTTGTGCTAAATTACTTAGCGCATGCGCACTGCGTACCATGCGCATGCGCATTTTTGCCTTAATCGCTCCGTTGCGAAAATCAGCAACGAGCGAACAACTCGGAATGACCCCCAATAATGTTAATAATAGGCCTCCAAGACTGTGGTTAATGATCATTGCTATGGGCCATTGTTTCTGACCTACTTTTGGTTTACGGATTACATCTTTGCAAACTAGAATTTGTGACTCTACATCACTAGTTATTTTTCTCCAAAACATGAGACACCAGGGCACCAACTTAGTTCTTCAGTGACTGCGCCAGAGGTTCTCAAACACCGTCCTGAAGGCACCCCATCGTGTTATTCAAGTTAATATCCCGGGACCCCTGGTACTCCTGCATATCCCTGTATAAGGGGGGGTCATTCCGAGTTGATCATAGCTGTGCAAAATTTTGCACAGCTACGATCAACTTTCCTGACATGCGGGGGGACGTCCAGCACGGGGCTAGTCCACCCCGCATGTCAGTGCCGGCCCCCCTCACAGAAGTGCAAAGGCATCGCACAGCGGCGATGCCTTTGCACTTCAGGAGTAGCTCCCGACCAGCGCAGCTTTAGCGTGCTGGCCGGGAGCTACTCCTCGCTCCCTAGCCCGCAGCGGCTGCATGTGACGTCACGCAGTCGCTGCGGCCCGCCCCCCCGTTCGGTCCGTCCACTCCTGCGTTGGCCGGACCGCGCCTACGAAACGGCGGCCAAGCGCCTCCGTTTCGCCCCCTTCCGCCCATCAATCGCCTCTGCCTGTCAATCAGGCAGAGGCGATCGCTGTCCTGCTACGGCCGTCGGCCGTCCCGCATGCGCAGGCGCACAAAGGCGCCGGTGCATACGCAGCAGGGACCCGTTCGCTCTGCTGCGTGAAACCGCAGCGAGCGAACGGGTCGGAATGACCCCCCAAGGTTTCTGCTATTTGTTGTGTGTGCTGATATTTTTTATGCCATAATTTTAACACAGATGGTTGTAAAATAAAAACTTTTTTTTATGAGGAATGCGCGAGGTGCACCTTGCTTTTATTCCTCATATTTGTGCGGAAAAGAATAATCACATAACAGTAGACATTATAGGGGTCATTCAGGCGTGGTTGGAGGTGCTATCGCTTCCTTGGAAGCAGCAGCGATATCTCTGTATGGTGATGCAGCAGGAGGCGTCTATTACAAGCAGATGTCTCCTGCTGCAGTAGCGATCCGAGCTGCGTCCTAGGACGCAACATCGGATCACTGAGTCACCATCGGGCTGCTTGCAGCAGGTATGGTGCCGCACAAGCCACCCCCGTTGCAGAGGCCAGGAAATCTCTGTTCTGCGATGGGAATCCCTGACCTCTTCCCACCCTTTAAACATGCCTCCAATTTCACAAACGGAGGCCATCACCATCCCGTCCCTTCCCCCCGAACAGCAACAGAATGTCAATCACTGACAGTCTGGTGTCACTCAGCGTTCTATGGGGGTCATTCCGACCCAATCACTCGCTGCAGTTTCTCGCAGCGCAGCGATCGGGTCGGAACTGCGCATGCACCAGCGCTGAAGCAGAGGCGGTCACTGGGCGGGAGGGAGCTGGACGGCGGGCCACGGTGGCTGCGTGACGTCATACGTAGCCGCTGCGGGCTGGGGAGAGACGAGTAGCTCCCGGCCAGCAAGCTAAAGCTGCACTGGTCGGGAGCTACTCCTGAAGTGCAAAGGCATCGCCGCTGTGCGATGCCTTTGCACTTCTGCAGGAGGAGGGGCAGCACTGATATGCGGGGTTGACTAGCCCTGTGCTGGGCATCCCCCCGCATGTCAGTGTGAATGATCGTAGCTGTGCTAAATTTAGCACAGCTACGATCATCTTGGAATGACCCCCTATGTCGTAGGACCCGTTTCTCGCACACGCAGAATGGGTCCTGCGCATGCACAAAGTAAAAGAAATTGGTACTTTACAACTTTTACAATGATGGGCGCAGGTGAAACCGCACCTGAATAACCCCCTATATGTACTGCATATTGGTGGAACTAATCCAGCACTACATCTTCAATTTTATTTTTATCCTATACTACAACCAGTGGCAGTTTTTAGGGGTGTAATATGGTATGCCGGCGGCCAGGCTCCCAGCGACCAGCATACCGGCGCCGGGTGCCCGACCGCCGGCATACCGACAGCGTGGTGAGCGCAAAGAAGCCCCTTGCGGGCACGGTGGCGCGCTATGTTCACCACGCTATTTATTGGACCCCCACGAGGGAGAATATCTGTCGGTATGCCGGGTGTCGGGATCCCGGCGCCGTTATACTATGCGGCCGGATCCCGACATTCGGCATACTGAAGGGCACCCAGTTTTTAGCTATGGGCTGCAGGACTTCAGCCCTCCCCCCCCCCAGCTCACTGTCAGTGAAGCCAGATGCAGTCTGTGAGACTGCACTGGCTTCACTGTGACTGGCAGTGACTTCCTATTGGAATGCCTACCTACCAGTCACAGACACACAGGGCAGTCCCATTGGGAGGTGCTTCCTCCCTCCTGGACTGCCAGACCAGACTGCAGAGAGCTGGTTTCCTGTAGGAAGCCAGCTCTCTTCCTCATCAGCCCTATCCGGCTTCTATGGACTGCAGCCGATGCAGTCCATAGAAACCGTGGTTTTGCTCATGCACAGTACTGTCGCCGCTACTGCGCATGCACAGGGTCCCGACATCTGTGAACTGCACATAGCACGGGTGCCGGGACAAGAAGGGGAGGACTGGCAGCACTGCCAGCGGCAGTCCTCCCCTTCCAACAAGGTAGGAGCCGTCGCGGACTACAACCACTGCAGGACCCTCACATCTGATAAATGAATGTATCCCTCCCTCCTGTTCTCTTTCCTCTATTCCACCTTCTACTACCCTTCATCACCCCTCAGTCTCCCTATGTCCCTCTGCAGCCCCCTTACCCAGACCCAAAGAATCTCCTTTAGGCAGTGGCATAGGAATGAAAATTTCCATGGGGGTTTGGGGCAGAAGGCCAAGGACTGCTATCGGGCCTGGGGACCCTTTTTCTCGTGTTTTATGACAGTTGTAACAGTGACTGTAGATAATAAGTACTCCCAATCCTAGGTTCCTTTTAGTCAATGTTTCTATGGTAGGGCAACCCCAGTTTCATTGTTTATTTTACTATAATAATGTATTTATACAGCAAAGCATTAAATATTATTATTAACATTAACCACCAATTAGTACAATGACTGTTATAAAGAGATGCATTCAATTATTCATCTTAAAAGGGTGAGGGTGAAATGATGGAATGGAATGGAATCTCGGGGGGAGAACGATAGGTTTTGAGGGAATGGTTTTATAGGCCGTTAACAGATTTGTGATGCGTCGTGTGCATATCGGAGTGGGGGGGGGGGGGGGGGGTGACACAAGCCTGCTCCTGGCGCCATGGCTCTACATCTCTGTGAAGATAACCATTATCTACACTATGACCTGGCGACAGTGAGACCGCTATTAACATTTATACAGTCCACAGGCCGAAAATCATTTGCTCTCTCTGTTCCATTGTCGTACAACTTACAAGAACAGTCAATGAGAAATGCAGCTTCCCGGTCTCGTGTGTCTGCTAATGCTTACTGCACATTGTGATAGCACAACGGTCCTAATTCAGACCTGATCGCTACAGGCGATTTTTGCACTGCTGCGATCAGATAGTCGCCGCCCATAGGGGAGTGTGTTTTAGCTGTGCAAGTGTGCAAACGCATGTGTAGCCGAGCTGCACAAGCTGATTCTGTGCAGCTCAGGACTTACTCAGCCGCTGCGATCACATCAGCCTGTCCGGGACCGGAACAGACACCCTCCCTGCAAACACTTTGACACACCTGCGTTTTTACAACCACTCCCTGAAAACTGTCAGTTGCCACCCACAAATGCCGTCTTCCTGTTAAATCTCCTTGCATTTGCCAGTGCGATCGCTTTTTTCACACCATCCCTACGATGTCTGTCGCTGCGGACTGACGCGCCTGTGCATTGCGGTGCATACGCATGCGCAGTTCAGACCTGATCACAGGCTGTACGAAAACGCAGCCTAGCGATCAGGTCTGAATTACCCCCACTGAGTGGAGCTTCAAAGAAAGAAAATAAGAAGCGTTTGCAAGAAGAAAACGTGCACAGAACAAACATGAAGATAACGTCATTTTTGGTAAACAAAAGCAACAACAGCTGACGAGTTCAAATCCAGCTGTTATCGCGTCATCACCATTTTAATTTCATTCATCCCAATTCGCTTCGTGTTCAAGTTCTTTGGGGGACACACACAGCCTTTGCCCACCCAACAGGAATCATAGGGGGGCAACTGCCCCCTCTACCGCCTGGTTCCACTTCCTACGCCCCTGCCTTTAGGCATCACAGACATATGATGTGGTCACAATTAAAGGGAAAGGTGTAAATTTTAATTTTTGTTTTATTACATGGGGGCTCCCAGAGCAGAGCACAGGGACCTGTGAATGGGCACCAGTGGCATGCCCCAAAAGCCATCCCCAGGCACAAGTGCATTGCACCATTATTCTAAAAGAATATTTTGTCTCCACACATAATATCGCATCCATGTTCCATCACTCTCATGTTTCTTATGAATCACAAACTGTACTGCACTCTGCCACATGTGAGCACACCGACCTCTATGCGGCTGTGGGACATGACACATGTAACATTGCAGGTATATTTATAACCGCTCCATGATATAGCATTCTATTTGATATATACAATTTATTCATTTTTTTAAGCAACTATGGGTTGCTCATACACACAGAGTCCCAACATGACCCTCTCCAGGAGGGACAGAATGCTCTGCTCCTGGACTTCACTGTTAATTTATGAATGCCATCACCTGTGCTGAAACATCTTTATTATCCATTAACCTGCTCAACACAGGTGCCGGCAATCATAGAGAAAGGGCAAAGTACAGAAGCAGAGCATTGTGTCCCTCCTGGAGAGGGTCCACACACACTATAACCCCTCTAGTGTCAATGTAATGTGTGCATGCTGTATGCAGTTCATTGAACAGGTTTCCATTCCTCACTGGGCAGATTATATAACTCTAGAAAATGTCTAATGGTCATTGTGACTGAGATATCTGTCACACTCTAAGGGGGGGTATTTATTAAAGGCAGGAGAGAGATAAAGGGGTCTATTTGCTAAGCCTCGAATGGAGATAAAGTGGAGAGAGATAAAGTACCAACCAGTCAGCTCCTAACTGCCATGTCACAGACTGTGTTTGAAAAATGACACTTAGGAGCCGAGTGGTTGGTACTTTATCTCCGTTCAAGTCTTAATAAATAGACCCCAAAGTACCAACCAATCAACTCCTAACTGCATACCTCCCAACATGACCCTCTCCAGGAGGGACACAATGCTCTGCTCCTGTACTTCCCTCTTAATCTATGATTGCCATCACCTGTGCTGAAACACCTTTCTTATCCATTAGCCTGTTCAACACAGGAGCCAGCAATCATTAATAAAGAGAAAAGTCCAGAAGCAGAGCATTGTGTCCCTCCTGGAGAGGGTCATGTTGGGACGGATGTAACTGCCATGTTACAGGCTGTGTTTATAAATGGAAGTTAGTAGCTGATTAGCTTGTGCTTATCTCTCTCCAACCTTTGATAAATACCCCCCTAATAATGATCCTGATGAAGCCCACTCACCTTGTGAGATATTGAACCAGACCAGTAAGACTCTCCAGACTGTAGCCATAATATCCTGGTGTCCAGCTCGCCCCCCTTAGGCTCTCTCCCCTCCCCAACCAATACTGGAAGGTCTGTGGGGAGAGGCTCCGTCCTCACCTGTCTCCCAGCTGAATAACACTCAGGGTAATTAAGAGCATAACTCAGAACTGGTTTGGTGATGACGGAACACACCTCACTATTTTTTCCTTTTAGATGACCTATTCCCTCCCCTACAAAATATGCAGAGAAAGATGGAAATGCACATTTCTGAGCACTTAACCAATTGATGCTAAAGTATTGTTTCTTCAGGTGTGCCGGACGTCTGGGCGAAACAAGTGTTTGTCAGCAGTGTCCTTCAGTGTAACTGATGAAAGGCACAGCCTACTGTGTGCAGCAATGAAAGCATCTCATCCTGGTAATAAATTTACCTTCTGATAAGCTCTGGAGATATACACACAATGGGGGAGATGCATCAAAGCTTGGAGAGAGATAAAATGGTTAGCGATAAGGGAGATAAGGTACCAACCAATCAGCTCCTGGCATTTTTCAAACACAGCCTGTAGCAGGGCAGTTAGGAGCTGATTGGTTGGTACTTTATCTCTCTTTAAGGCATACTTGCCTACTCTCCCGGAAGCTGCGGGAGGCTCCTGTTTTTTGGGGTAGGCCCCCGTAACCACGGAAGAGTAGGCAGGTCTCCCGCATCCTAGTGATGCGATGATGTGGGCAGGTTGGAGATATACTATCCCGTGTTCGCGGGTCCGTGGAGTGGGGAAGGGGTTAAAATAATGCGAATCGTGTCATTTTAGCCCGCCCCCTTCCCGCGGACCTGCGAATTGTGGCATTTTCCGGATGTGGGGGCGGGGCATTTTGTTGTCACAGCCCAGCCCCGCCCCCTGAAGTCTCCTGCATCGTCTCCTCTCCGGGAGAAATTCATAGTAGGCAAGTATGCTCTAAGGCTTAGTACATAGGGGTCTATTCATGTAGCTCTTCTGTTATAAATCATTATATATCGCATCATTTTAAAGCGCTGTATTCATTATTAGAGGTGTACAAGAGGTTCTGCACTGTAACTGTGTGTCATTTTGGAAGTGGATTGCAAAAAGTCGCAGACACAATTTTCAGAAGTCGTATGCAAGCCTGGCCAGCAGCCACTACATGCAGTGCAAAGGGAGGAATTTAGCTGCTGCATATGCCCAGTGGCAGCAAATTTTCCCACCAAGTATGGGGGGTGTGTGTGTGTGTGTGTGTGCGTGCTCAGTAATCACACCATCTGATGCAGTGGCGTAACTAGAAATTTTTCTCCCCCAAGCCAAAAAATTCTTTGGCGCCCCCCCCCCCCCCCCATCCCCACCCGCCGCATAATTGGGAGCAAGAAAGGGATAAATATGCGCGCGCCTTCGGCGCGCGCTGCAAAAAAGGGGCGTGATTTTGTTGGAATGGGCGTGGTTTCTCATAAAGGGGCGTGGTATTGCAGGAAAAGACTACCTTATACCCCAGTTTTGCAACCTGCACGCCCAGACGTTAGCCACCACAGGAAAGAAAAATAATCCTGATTCATGCCCCTTACATTATTTGTCATTTTTCCTCCTTATAGTAATGCCCAGTATACATTATGCCACATACTGCAATGGCCCTTAGACACCACAATGCCGCCGACATATTATGCCACACACCGTAATGCCTGTGACACATTATGCCACACACCGTAATGCCCCCGACACATTATGACAGGAATCGCAATGCCCGTTATACATTATGCTATACACTGCAATGCCCCTGATACATTATAGCACATACAATGCCTGTGACACATTATGACACACACCGCAATGACCTTGAGACATTATACCACAATGCCCGTGATATAGTATACCATACACCGTAATGCCTGTGACACATACCGCAATGCCCTGCCCGTTATACCCTATGCCACACACCGCAATGCCCGTTATGTATTATGCCACACTGCAATGACCCTGAGACATTATACCACATACCACAATGCCCGTGATATAGTATACCACACACCGTAATGCCTGACACATTATGACACACACCGCAATGTCCGTGATACATTATGCCACACACTGCAATGACCCTGAGACATTATACCACATATCACAATGCCCGCAATATAGTATACCATACACCGTAATGCCTGTGACACATTATGACACACACCGCAATGTCCGTGATACATTATGCCACACACCGTAATGCCCATTACACATTAAGTCCTACAGTAAGGCTTCTAATTACTTTTCAATTACCTTCTCGTTGTCAGGGGTTTCATGCACTGGGTGTCATGCTCGTTGCCAGGTGTTTCATGCACTGGGTGTCATGCTCGTTGTCAGGTGTTTCATGCACTGGGTGTCATGCTCGTTGCTAGGAGGTAGTCCTTGTTGCTAGGGCTGTGCTCCCAGTGCCACATATGACCCCAGTGCCAGATATTCCCCCACGGTGCCAGGTACTCACATGCCCCCGGTGCCAAATATAGCCCCCCCCATGTGCCAGGTACACATATACCCCCCCCCCCCCCAGTGCCACATATGCCCCCAGTGCCAGATATTCCCCCCCAGTGCCACATATGCCCCCAGTGCCAGATATTCCCCCCGTGCCAGATATGCCGCCAGTGCCATATATTCCCCCCCAGTGCCACATATGCCCCCAGTGCCAGATATTCCCCCAGTGCCAGATATCCCCCCTAGTGCCAGACATCCCCCCCCAGTGCCAGACATCCCCCCCCCCAGTGCCATATATGCCCCAGTGCCAGACATCCCTCCCCCAGTGCCAGATATCCCCCCCAGTGCCAGACATCCCCCCCCAGTGCCATATATGCCCCAGTGCCAGACATCCCCCCCCCAGTGCCATATATGCCCCAGTGCCAGACATCCCCCCCAGTGCCAGATATCCCCCCCAGTGCCAGACATCCCCCCCAGTGCCAGATATCCCACCCCCCCCAGTGCCATATATGCCCCAGTGCCAGATATCCCCCCTAGTGCCAGACATCTCCCCCCCAGTGCCATATATGCCCCAGTGCCAGACATCCCCCCCCCAGTGCCAGATATCCCCCCCAGTGCCAGACATCCCCCCCCAGTGCCATATATGCCCCAGTGCCAGATATCCCCCCTAGTGCCAGACATCTCCCCCCCAGTGCCATATATGCCCCAGTGCCAGATATCCCCCCCCAGTGCCAGATATTCCCCCCAGTGCCGCCGCCGCCGCTTATTGGAGGGACACGGAGGGCACAGATCGCCTCTCCTGTGTCCCTCCTGCTGCATCATCTCCGGCGGCCGCGGGTCTAATAGGGGGAAGTGCCGTCCGTGAGCCAATTAGAGCTCACGGACGGCACTTCCCCCTATTAGACCCGCGGCCGCCGGAGATGATGCAGGAGGGACACAGGAGAGGCACACGCTGTGCCGTCCGTGTCCCTCCAACAAGCGGCGGCGGGAAGGAGAAAGCAGTCTGACATGCGGGCGCTCGTCCGCATGTCAGTCTGCTGTAATCAGTGGCGCCCCCGCAGCCCCTCGCCCCCAAGCCACCGCGAGGACTGCGGGGGCAGTAGTTACGCCACTGATCTGATGTTATATATTACATAAACTGCACTTAGGGGCAGACTATAGCTTGTTACTTACTAATTATGTATCCTTCATGGGCTGGTGACAATCACTCTAAAGCAGCGGTGGCTCCTACCGTGTTTGAGGAGGAGGGCTGCCGCTGGCGATGCTGCCTGGTCTCCCCCTCCTTGTCCCCACCACCTGTGCTATTTACAGCTCACGGACGCCAGGACCAAGCGCATACGCAGTAGCTGTGTCATTACTGCACATGCGCATAACCACGGCTTCTATGAGCTGCAGCCTCCCAATGGGACTGTCTGTAGCAGAGCCATAACTACGTGTGTGCCAGGTGTGCCTGGCACACAGCACAGTTGCCCTTAGGGCGCAACTGCCCGCATCCTTTGCCTAAAATCAGCGGCATTGTAATGAGTCAAACTGACTCATTACAAGCTGCCTGTGACTGTATGCGAGCGCTGCCGCCGGCGAGGAGCAGCTCCGGGGGCAGCCGCAGGAGAGGAGGAGGAGGGAGGGGGAGGAGGGAGCCGCAGCAACGCACTCTAATTGGTGGGGGCGCCGCTGCAGCTGTCCCTCTCCTTCACATTGGCTGCCCGCGATCGCTCCCTCCCTGTTCCTGGCGCAGTTCCGCCAGGTAGCAAGGAGGGAGCGATCGCGGGCAGCCAATTTGAAGGAGAGGGACAGCTGCAGCGGAACAGCTGGTAGCACGGCATAGTTGCCTACCGCTGCCCGCAAAGGTGAAGCCATCCCCCGCATTCCCTAATGCCCCATCGTGAATCCGGACTGCGCATGTGCGAGTCCAGATGGGACAGGGCGGAGCCTGGTGCAGAAGAGCAGCCGCAGGGAGAGGAAGGGGAATAGTGTGTCCCAGCCTCCGGGAACTATGCTGTACCTCTCTGCTCCTCACACATCAGCTTGTGGTAGCCCCGCCCCCCTTCAGAACACATGCACCTCTGGCTCCAACACCATCAGAACTGGATCCAGAGACAGGGGCGGAACTGTGGGAGGCAGTGGAGTCGGCTGCCGCCGGGCTCCTGACCACAAGGGGGCGCATCTCCTCCACTGTCTCCCGCAGCCTGAGAACTGCGCTGCTATTGTGGACGGAGGAGCAGTCACTGACACGGAAGCTGCCTCCTGTAGGGAGAGATGGCACTGGCTGCAGCTAGGGGGAGCTCCAGAGCACAGCTCCTCTTCTAGCCAGCCGAGGGAAGCTCTCTGCTCCGTCAGCCTGATGATGAAAGCCAAAGGTAGACACTGTGTGGGGGGTAGCGGAGAGGTGTATTTGGGGGGAAGCACTGTGTTTTGTGTGTGCTTGTTTTTAAGTGAGGTGTGTGTGTGTTTTTAATGAAAGTTGTGCATTCAAGTAAAAGGCATGTGTGTGAGTGATGTGTGTGTAAGTGAGAGACATGTGTATGTAAGTGAGAGGCATGTATGTGTGTGTAAGTGGGAGGCATGTGTATGTAAGAGAGACTTGTGTGTGTAAGTGAAAGAGACGTGTGTGTGTGTGTTTAAGTGAATGAGGCGTTTGTGTTTTTTTTATATATATATCTAGTGTTCACGCTAGGTGTCTGCACCTTTTTTTAGACAGATGAATCCCACCCTGCCCGTTTTTGTGCGCCCTACCAACCCGCCGTTTTCTGCCTGCCGTACCCCGCCACGCCGCCAGACCCAGCCGTGCGCCGCCGGACCCGGTAAGCACATGAGAGTCCCCCTGGGCTAAATTAACCTTGTAAGTATTTTGCAGCTGTAAACTTCAATCTCAGTGCTCTCTACCTGGTGCAGTGTGCCTCAGTGCTCTCTACCTGGTGCAGTGTGCCTCAGTGCTCTCTACCTGGTGCAGTGTGCCTCAGTGCTCTCTACCTGGTGCAGTGTGTCTCAGTGCTCTCTACCTGGTGCAGTGTGCCTCAGTGCTCTCTACCTGGTGCAGTGTGCCTCAGTGCTCTCTACCTGGTGCAGTGTGTCTCAGTGCTCTCTACCTGGTGCAGTGTGCCTCAGTGCTCTCTACCTGGTGCAGTGTGTCTCAGTGCTCTCTACCTGGTGCAGTGTGTCTCAGTGCTCTCTACCTGGTGCAGTGTGCCTCAGTGCTCTCTACCTGGTGCAGTGTGCCTCAGTGCTCTCTACCTGGTGCAGTGTGCCTCAGTGCTCTCTACCTGGTGCAGTGTGTCTCAGTGCTCTCTACCTGGTGCAGTGTGCCTCAGTGCTCTCTACCTGGTGCAGTGTGCCTCAGTGCTCTCTACCTGGTGCAGTGTGTCTCAGTGCTCTCTACCTGGTGCAGTGTGTCTCAGTGCTCTCTACCTGGTGCAGTGTGTCTCAGTGCTCTCTACCTGGTGCAGTGTGCCTCAGTGCTCTCTACCTGGTGCAGTGTGCCTCAGTGCTCTCTACCTGGTGCAGTGTGCCTCAGTGCTCTCTACCTGGTGCAGTGTGCCTCAGTGCTCTCTACCTGGTGCAGTGTGCCTCAGTGCTCTCTACCTGGTGCAGTGTGCCTCAGTGCTCTCTACCTGGTGCAGTGTGCCTCAGTGCTCTCTACCTGGTGCAATGTGTATAACGTGCTCTATCTGTCGCAGTGTGTAGGAGGTTCTATCTGGTGCAATGTGTATTAGGTGCACCACCGTGTTGTAATAAAGTGTTTGGCCCCTATTATGAAACAACGCCGCTAGATTTTTGGAGCGCGCCTTCGGCGCGCACTGTCCATGTTTTGGCCCATAGGTATGGGAGCACCAAGCATTATAGTATGTACCTAAGTTTGCCCATCCCTCCCCGTGATCAGCACCCTGCCGTAAAAAAAATCCTACAGTGAACACTAATTATATCGGCACACCACTGCGCCAAAGCATCTCCATCGAGACCTGCTGGCGGGTGAGGGAGCACTGTAGGTGTACTATAATGGTATGCTGGTGTCTGTTTTATTGTAATAACTGACTTGGTGTGCGTCCACTTTGTATGTGTATCTATATTACTACTGGGAAAGGTACCTGAGCACGCTGCTACTGTTCACCCTTAGTGCCGGATAGCTACATATGGTATGTGTGTGTATGTGTATATGTAGGGGGGCACCAACATTTATCATGCCTCCGGGCGACTGGGACGAACTTACGCCACTGTCCAGAGACCCATCTCCGCTGCTGCTAAGAGGACACAGAGGTGACTGGGCTGGGGTATAAGTGTGTGAGGGAGGTGGCTGGTTGCAGGGCCGTGGTATGTGTGCTGAGTGCAGGGCTGGTGTACATGAGTGTGTGAGAGGTGGCTGTGGTGTACTATGGGGGTAATTCCAAGTTGATCGCAGCAGGAAATTTTTTAGCAGTTGGGCAAAACCATGTGCACTGCAGGGGGGGGCAGATATAACATGTGCAGAGAGATTTAGATTTGGGTGTGGTGAGTTCAATCTGCAATCTTAATTGCAGTGTAAAAATAAAGCAGTATTTACCCTGCACAGAAACAATATAACCCACCCAAATCTAACTCTCTCTGCACATGTTATATCTGTCCCCCCTGCAGTGCGGTTTTGCCCAACTGCTAAAAAATTTCCTGCTGCGATCAACTTGGAATTACCCCTCATGTGCACTGCAGGGGGGGGCAGATATAACATGTGCAGAGAGAGTTAGATTTGGGTGGGGTGTATTCAATCTGCAATCTAATTTGCAGTGTAAAAATAAAGCAGCCAGTATTTACTCTGCACAGAAACAAAATAACCCACCCAAATCAAACTCTTTCTGCACATGTTATATCTGCCTCCCCTGCAGTGCACATCGGCCCTCATTCCGAGTTGTTCGCTCGTTATTTTTTTCTTGCAACGGAGCGATTAGTCGCTAATGCGCATGCCCAATGTTCGCAGTGCGTCTGCGCCAAGTAAATTTGCTAATAAGTTTGGTATTTTACTCACGGCTTTATGAAGAAATTTCTTCGTTCTGGTGATCGGTGTGTGATTGACAGGAAGTGGGTGTTTCTGGGCGGAAACTGGCCGTTTTATGGGTGTGTGCGAAAAAACGCAGCCGTTTCTGGGTAAAACGCGGGAGTGTCTGGAGAAACGGGGGAGTGTCTGGGTGAACGCTGGGTGTGTTTGTGACGTCAAACCAGGAACGAAACTGACTGAACTGATCGCAGTGGCAGAGTAAGTCTCGAGCTACTCAGAAACTGCAAAGAAATTTCTAATCGCAATTCTGCTAATCTTGCGTTCGCAATTCTACTATGCTAAGATTCACTCCCAGTAGGCGGTGGCTTAGCGTGTGCAAAGCTGCTAAAAGCAGCTAGCGAGCGAACAACTCGGAATGAGGGCCATGGTTTTGCCCAATTGCTAACAAAATTCCTGCTGCGATCAACTTGAAATTACCCCCTATATGTGTGCTTGGTGGAGGCCTGTGGTGTATATGGCTGTCGTAATGTCTAAAAAGGGGACGCTGTCTGCTGTAATGTGTAAAAAGGGGGACACTGTCTGTCGTAATGTGTAAAAATGGGGACGTTATCTGCCGTAATGTGTAAAAAGGGGACGCTGTCTTTCGTAATGTGTAAAAAGGGGACGCTGTCTTCCGTAATGTGTAAAAAGGGGACGCTCTCTGCCGTAATGTGTAAAAGGAGGGACGCTGTCTGCCGTAATGTGTAAAAAGGGGGACGTTATCTGCCGTAATGTGTAAAAAGGGCACGCTGTCTTCCGTAATGTGTAAAAAGGGCACGCTGTCTGCCGTAATGTGTAAAAAGGGGAATGCTGTCTGCCGTAATGTGTAAAAAGGGGGGCGCTGTCTGCCATATGGTGTAAAAAGGGGACGCTGTCTGCCGTAATGTGTAAAAAGGGGAATCTGTCTGTTGTAATGTGTAAAAGGGGCTCTACCTAGTGTAGTGGCGCTACTGTGCAGCATAATTTGAATAAAGAAGACTACTATAATTTGTAATATGTACTGGTCTTATTTTGTGTTCACACCCCTTCCCCATGAAGCCACACCCCTATATTTTTTGCGTGCCGGCTGTGCGCACTGCCCCAATTTTACATAATGGGGAAGGGGGGGGGGGGGGGGGGCGCCGATGCCCTATCTTGCACACAGCGCTAAAATGTCTAGTTACGGCACTGGTCTGTAGTGTCTGTAGCTGGCAGGTAGGACTTCCAATAGGTTTCAGCTTATGAGACCCAACTCACCGCAAGTCCCTCCTAATTGAATTGTCCCCTATAAAATTTTCCTAAGAACTATTGTGAGCAACATGATCACCAGAAAGCGAACAGCTGATTTTGGAAGTTACAGCGAATCAGCCAAACAATAAAAATCCCCAACAGATATTTCAAAGTGTTCTATAAGGGAATGCTGGCATTTCAGGTGTTAGGGACACCTGTAATACTCAGTCTGGCTGCATCATCAAAGCATTCACACTGTACTGGTCCCCGAGGCATGACTCATAGGACTAATGATAACAGTTTCTCCTCTTGCTGTGATCAAAGTTAGACTGAAAATGTTATTATACTGCAGTGCCTCCCAAACTTGGTCCTACCGACTAACCATTGGCGTTTCTATAATGGGTGCAATGTGCGCTGTGCAGACGGGCCCCTGGGTCCAGGGGGGCCCACACCGCACACACTGCACCCATTGAAATACTTATCATTCCGGAGTCCAGCGCCGGGCGCAGCGGTCACGGCAGGAATCAACGCCAAAATGGGTCTCTGGATCATGGCGGGCGCCATGTTTCCGTAGACCTGCGCATGCGCAGTAGACTCTGGCACAATGCCAGAGTCTACAGCGATGTACAGAGGAGGGGGCCCACCCGGAGGTGCACACGGGCCCCATCCTCTGTAGAAATGCCCCTGCGGCTAACAGTCCACTTTTTAAGGATAGCCATGTTTAGGCACAGATGCTTAAATCAGAATGACTGATGTCCTAATTAAGGGCCTCATTCAGACCTGATCGCTAGGCTGCATTTTTTGCGCCGGTGCGATCAGGTCAGAACTGCGCATGTGTATGCACGGCAATGCGCAGGCACGTCGTACGGGTACAAACCGGATTGCCGCTCAGCGATGGGTTTGTGCGAAGAATCCATTTGCACGGGCGATCGCAAGGAGAGTGACAGGAAGAAGGCGTTTGTGGGTGGCAACTGACCGCTTTCAGAGAGTGGTTGAAAAAACGCAGGCGTGCGTAAGCGCTTGCAGGGAGGGTGTCTGATGTCAATTCCGGGCCCGGACAGGCTGATGTGATCGCAGCGGCTGAGTAAGTCCTGGGCTACTCAGACACTGCACAAAATCTGTTCGCACAGCTCTGCTACACATGCGATCGCACACTTGCACAGCAAAAATACACTCCCCTATGGGAGGCGACTATGAGAACGCAGCAGTGCAAAAAAAACTCTAGTGAGAGATCAGGTCTGAATTAAGCCCTAAGTCACTTGTGCTTAAGTTTGGATATCCTTAAATCCTGGACAGTTTAGGGTGCCTTAAGGACTGCCGTAGGGAATGGACAGTATAATTTATGACCTCGGAAAGGAATAGGAGATAGTTACCTTCCCTGTCCAGTCTCTCCTACACTCCCTAAGTAATGTTATGTTGTGCATGGTAGAATGACAGCTGCATTGCCACAAATGTGAGCCACACCCATGCAGAAGGAATAATTACTACTGATCAGTTGTATTAGCTGAAGTTTAAAGAACAGACACATAAGCTGCTTTCAGTAGCAGAGCTACAGCCTCTGAACTTGATACTCGTACAGTTGTGCGTGGGCCAATGAGCAGTCAGATTTCTGGAAGTAAGAAATATTTTCACACATTCATCAATAATTAGCCTAGTTACACAACAGTCTACCTGTGTCACCAGTGCCGGTGCCAGGATTCTAGGCGCCTTAGGCAAAGCTATAACTTACCGCCCCTAATTCCCCAATACACTCCAATCCATTATCATACACCTACACTTACGTGTTAGCCAAAGTTTATGACAACAGGATGTCATTTATCATATGCACCACCTGTCTGTAAATGTATCACACTTTATTGCAGTACCAGAGTTCCTAATATGCCCTTTTACCTTTGTCCCCCTCAAAACCATTTACCAATTCACCCCCCACTCAGCATCCATTAGTTTACCTAATCCAATGCCCATTAACCTATTCCTCTCCAAGAATCCATTAATCATTTCACCATCCCAGAACCCATTAACACATTCATCCATACTATCAGCACCCATTGACATCCCTCCACCAGGAACCCTTTTATCCATTCGCCGCTAGCACCAGTTAAGCCATTTGGCCAAAGAATCTATGGGTGTTATTCAAATGATATATCACGCCCTATCTCCTTACTAAATTGATCCCCATTATCGCACAGATCATGCCCATAGTAATCAGGTTTAGCTGCATAAAGAGTTGGGCACCTCGCTATCCCATGGGCAGAGAACTGAAATGATGATACCACGCCTGTCAGCAGAAACAGAATGGTAGTAGAAGAGGGTGAAAAGAATTGAATACCGCCCAATGAATCAATTCACACGCTCAGCACTCATTAACCCTTTCCTCTCTAAACATCCACACAGCACCCATTAACACACTTGTTCACTCTGTCAGTGACTCTTTGAAAAAGCACATGTGTGCGAATTGCGTTAGAGAATCCTGCTGATCACCTCTCACGGATTACCCTATACCCGGATCCGCTCTATACAGCTGGGAGCCAAGGACGGACTACAGGACTTCCTACACCTGCTTTGCCGGCTGAGCCACCATCAGAGACAAACACGGTGAGCCAGCTGATGCTAGAAGTCCAACTTGCTAACGTCCACATACAAGCGGCTCAAGCACGCCGAGCGAACGGGGATTGGCAGCTGCTACGGAACAGGCGTGAGGAGATTGTCATTTGCCGCTGTGCACAGCGAGGAACTCCATTAACGCCCGTTCACACGGCCGCGGCGGTAAACTGCACATACATGATAATCCAGCAGTCTACAGACCGTGTGCTAACGGTTTAACATTTAATTGTGCTTTTACACAAAAGACTGGGACAGTTTGAGAGACATTATTAATCTGTGTGGAAACGCTACATGCCCGCATAGAAACAAAATATACAAGATTTCTTAAACATTTTAGAGGTGCACTTTCTATTATGGAATCATTGTTTATGAATTTAATAGAGTGAAATACTCTCAGCTTCATTTCCTAATTAATTTAGCTGCGTGAATACAGATGCGGCTGGACTGATATTTGCAGCTTTTACTATAGAAGTAAACAAGTTGCTTAATTAATATCTAAATTTATGAGCGCCTGAATTAGTTTTGTTCAGATTCAAAAAATAGGCCCCAAACAGCACATGATGTAAAGAAGAAAAAGGGGTGCAATGAGGTAGCTGGTTGGCTAAGCTAAGCGACACAAGTGTGCGGCACAAACACCTGGCCCATCTAGGAGTGGCACTGCAGTTGCAGACAGGATGGCACTTAAAAAAAACTAGGCCCCAAACAGCACATCATGCAAAGAAGAAAAAGAGATGCAATGAGGTAGCTGTATGACTAAGCTAAGCGACATAAGTGTGCGGCACAAACAACATGGGACATGCTGGAATTTGCCCAGATGTAATACACGCACAATATTGGTGGCACAGGAGAGCGTACCCCTAAACCACACACACTGCAAAGCCTGTAAAATTCATTTGAATAATAATAACCCTTTTATTTGGAGCTATTATAATAATAAAATACAATATTTTCCTGGCGCCAACCAAATCCCTTACACAGTTGCCGCAGCTTTCAATTAGGGAATACTCAGCCCTTATATAGAACAAGACAAAAAAACAAAAGAAAGCGCTGGCAAACCGTGTCTTTAAAAAGCTTTTTTATTATTTAATATTTCTTTCTATAACGTCCTAAAATAAAGATCTCAATAGTTTCACATATAAACTCTGTTAAATTGTTAGCACGTCATATGCAATAATGGTTATAGAAAACATACACTCTCATTTTATTCCTCCAAGCTCCAGAGATCAATTTATTAGAGATGAGCGGGTTCGGTTTCTCTGAATCCGAACCCGCACGAACTTCATATTTTTTTTCACGGGTCCGAGCGACTCGGATCTTCCCGCCTTGCTCGGTTAACCCGAGCGCGCCCGAACGTCATCATGACGCTGTCGGATTCTCGCGAGACTCGGATTCTATATAAGGAGCCGCGCGTCGCCGCCATTTTCACACGTGCATTGAGATTGATAGGGAGAGGACGTGGCTGGCGTCCTCTCCATTTAGATTAGAAGAGAGAGAGAGAGAGATTGACCTGATTTACTGGAGCTTAGGAGTACTGTAGAACTGTAGAGAGTGCAGAGTTTACTAGTGACTGACCACAGTGACCACCAGACAGTGCAGTTTTATTTAATATATCCGTTCTCTGCCTGAAAAAAACGATACACAGTGACTCAGTCACATACCATATCTGTGTGCACTGCTCAGCCCAGTGTGCTGCATCATCTATGTATATATCTGACTGTGCTCAGCTCACACATCTTATAATTGTGGGGGAGACTGGGGAGCACTGCAGTGCCAGTTATAGGTTATAGCAGGAGCCAGGAGTACATATTATTATTAAAATTAAACAGTGCACACTTTTGCTGCAGGAGTGCCACTGCCAGTGTGACTGACCAGTGACCTGACCACACTGACCACCAGTATAGTTAGTAGTATAGTATACTATATTGTGATTGCCTGAAAAAGTTAAACACTCGTATCTGACTGTGCTCAGCTCACACATCTTATAATTGTGGGGGAGACTGGGGAGCACTGCAGTGCCAGTTATAGGTTATAGCAGGAGCCAGGAGTACATATTATTATTAAAATTAAACAGTGCACACTTTTGCTGCTGGAGTGCCACTGCCAGTGTGACTGACCAGTGACCACCTGACCACACTGACCACCAGTATAGTTAGTAGTATAGTATACTATATTGTGATTGCCTGAAAAAGTTAAACACTCGTCGTGTGACTTCACTTGTGTGGTGTTTTTTTTTTAATTCTATAAAAAACTCATTCTGCTGACAGACAGTGTCCAGCAGGTCCGTCATTATATAATATATACCTGTCCGGCTGCAGTAGTGATATATATATATTTTTTATATCATTATTTATCATCCAGTCGCAGCAGACACAGTACGGTAGTTCACGGCTGTAGCTACCTCTGTGTCGGCACTCGGCAGTCCGTCCATAATTGTATACCACCTACCCGTGGTTTTTTTTTCTTTCTTCTTTATACATACATACTACTACTACATCTCTTTATCAACCAGTCTATATTAGCAGCAGACACAGTACAGTACGGTAGTCCACGGCTGTAGCTACCTCTGTGTCGGCACTCGGCAGTCCGTCCATAATTGTATACCACCTACCCGTGGTTTTTTTTTCTTTCTTCTTTATACATACATACTACTACTACTACATCTCTTTATCAACCAGTCTATATTAGCAGCAGACACAGTACAGTACGGTAGTCCACGGCTGTAGCTACCTCTGTGTCGGCACTGGGCAGTCCGTCCATAATTGTATACCACCTACCCGTGGTTTTTTTTTCTTTCTTCTTTATACATACATACTACTACTACATCTCTTTATCAACCAGTCTATATTAGCAGCAGACACAGTACAGTACGGTAGTCCACGGCTGTAGCTACCTCTGTGTCGGCACTGGGCAGTCCGTCCATAATTGTATACCACCTACCCGTGGTTTTTTTTTCTTTCTTCTTTATACATACATACTACTACTACTACATCTCTTTATCAACCAGTCTATATTAGCAGCAGACACAGTACAGTACGGTAGTCCACGGCTGTAGCTACCTCTGTGTCGGCACTGGGCAGTCCGTCCATAATTGTATACCACCTACCCGTGGTTTTTTTTTCTTTCTTCTTTATACATACATACTACTACTACATCTCTTTATCAACCAGTCTATATTAGCAGCAGACACAGTACAGTACGGTAGTCCACGGCTGTAGCTACCTCTGTGTCGGCACTGGGCAGTCCGTCCATAATTGTATACCACCTACCCGTGGTTTTTTTTTCTTTCTTCTTTATACATACATACTACTACTACATCTCTTTATCAACCAGTCTATATTAGCAGCAGACACAGTACAGTACGGTAGTCCACGGCTGTAGCTACCTCTGTGTCGGCACTCGGCAGTCCGTCCATAATTGTATACCACCTACCCGTGGTTTTTTTTTCTTTCTTCTTTATACATACATACTACTACTACATCTCTTTATCAACCAGTCTATATTAGCAGCAGACACAGTATAGTACGGTAGTCCACGGCTGTAGCTACCTCTGTGTCGGCACTGGGCAGTCCGTCCATAATTGTATACCACCTACCCGTGGTTTTTTTTTCTTTCTTCTTTATACATACATACTACTACTACATCTCTTTATCAACCAGTCTATATTAGCAGCAGACACAGTACAGTACGGTAGTCCACGGCTGTAGCTACCTCTGTGTCGGCACTCGGCAGTCCGTCCATAATTGTATACCACCTACCCGTGGTTTTTTTTTCTTTCTTCTTTATACATACATACTACTACTACATCTCTTTATCAACCAGTCTATATTAGCAGCAGACACAGTACAGTACGGTAGTCCACGGCTGTAGCTACCTCTGTGTCGGCACTCGGCAGTCCATCCATAATTGTATACTAGTATCCATCCATCTCCATTGTTTACCTGAGGTGCCTTTTAGTTGTGCCTATTAAAATATGGAGAACAAAAATGTTGAGGTTCCAAAATTAGGGAAAGATCAAGATCCACTTCCACCTCGTGCTGAAGCTGCTGCCACTAGTCATGGCCGAGACGATGAAATGCCAGCAACGTCGTCTGCCAAGGCCGATGCCCAATGTCATAGTACAGAGCATGTCAAATCCAAAACACCAAATATCAGTAAAAAAAGGACTCCAAAACCTAAAATAAAATTGTCGGAGGAGAAGCGTAAACCTGCCAATATGCCATTTACCACACGGAGTGGCAAGGAACGGCTGAGGCCCTGGCCTATGTTCATGGCTAGTGGTTCAGCTTCACATGAGGATGGAGGCACTCAGCCTCTCGCTTGAAAAATGAAAAGACTCAAGCTGGCAAAAGCAGTAGCACCGCAAAGAACTGTGCGTTCTTCGAAATCCCAAATCCACAAGGAGAGTCCAATTGTGTCGGTTGCGATGCCTGACCTTCCCAACACTGGACGTGAAGAGCATGCGCCTTCCACCATTTGCACGCCCCCTGCAAGTGCTGGAAGGAGCACCCGCAGTCCAGTTCCTGATAGTCAGATTGAAGATGTCAGTGTTGAAGTACACCAGGATGAGGAGGATATGGGTGTTGCTGGCGCTGGGGAGGAAATTGACCAGGAGGATTCTGATGGTGAGGTGGTTTATTTAAGTCAGGCACCCGGGGAGACACCTGTTGTCCGTGGGAGGAATAGGGCCGTTGACATGCCTGGTGAAAATACCAAAAAAATCAGCTCTTCGGTGTGGAAGTATTTCACCAGAAATGCGGACAACAGGTGTCAAGCCGTGTGTTCCCTTTGTCAAGCTGTAATAAGTAGGGGTAAGGACGTTAACCACCTCGGAACATCCTCCCTTATACGTCACCTGCAGCGCATTCATAATAAGTCAGTGACAAGTTCAAAAACTTGGGCCGACAGCGGAAGCAGTCCACTGACCAGTAAATCCCTTCCTCTTGTAACCAAGCTCACGCAAACCACCCCACCAACTCCCTCAGTGTCAATTTCCTCCTTCCCCAGGAATGCCAATAGTCCTGCAGGCCATGTCACTGGCAATTCTGACGAGTCCTCTCCTGCCTGGGATTCCTCCGATGCATCCTTGCGTGTAACGCCTACTGCTGCTGGCGCTGCTGTTGTTGCTGCTGGGAGTCGATGGTCATCCCAGAGGGGAAGTCGTAAGTCCACTTGTACTACTTCCAGTAAGCAATTGACTGTCCAACAGTCCTTTGCGAGGAAGATGAAATATCACAGCAGTCATCCTGTTGCAAAGCGGATAACTGAGTCCTTGACAACTATGTTGGTGTTAGACGTGCGTCCGGTATCCGCCGTTAGTTCACAGGGAACTAGACAATTTATTGAGGCAGTGTGCCCCCGTTACCAAATACCATCTAGGTTCCACTTCTGTAGGCAGGCGATACCGAGAATGTACACGGACGTCAGAAAAAGACTCACCAGTGTCCTAAAAAATGCAGTTGTACCCAATGTCCACTTAACCACGGACATGTGGACAAGTGGAGCAGGGCAGGGTCAGGACTATATGACTGTGACAGCCCACTGGGTAGATGTATGGACTCCCGCCGCAAGAACAGCAGCGGCGGCACCAGTAGCAGCATCTCGCAAACGCCAACTCTTTCCTAGGCAGGCTACGCTTTGTATCACCGCTTTCCAGAATACGCACACAGCTGAAAACCTCTTACGGCAACTGAGGAAGATCATCGCAGAATGGCTTACCCCAATTGGACTCTCCTGTGGATTTGTGGCATCGGACAACGCCAGCAATATTGTGTGTGCATTAAATATGGGCAAATTCCAGCACGTCCCATGTTTTGCACATACCTTGAATTTGGTGGTGCAGAATTTTTTAAAAAAACGACAGGGGCGTGCAAGAGATGCTGTCGGTGGCCAGAAGAATTGCGGGACACTTTCGGCGTACAGGCACCACGTACAGAAGACTGGAGCACCACCAAAAACTACTGAACCTGCCCTGCCATCATCTGAAGCAAGAAGTGGTAACGAGGTGGAATTCAACCCTCTATATGCTTCAGAGGTTGGAGGAGCAGCAAAAGGCCATTCAAGCCTATACAATTGAGCACGATATAGGAGGTGGAATGCACCTGTCTCAAGTGCAGTGGAGAATGATTTCAACGTTGTGCAAGGTTCTGATGCCCTTTGAACTTGCCACACGTGAAGTCAGTTCAGACACTGCCAGCCTGAGTCAGGTCATTCCCCTCATCAGGCTTTTGCAGAAGAAGCTGGAGGCATTGAAGAAGGAGCTAAAAGGGAGCGATTCCGCTAGGCATGTGGGACTTGTGGATGCAGCTCTTAATTCGCTTAACAAGGATTCACGGGTGGTCAATCTGTTGAAATCAGAGCACTACATTTTGGCCACCGTGCTCGATCCTAGATTTAAAACCTACCTTGGATCTCTCTTTCCGGCAGACACAAGTCTGCTGGGGTGCAAAGACCTGCTGGTGACAAAATTGTCAAGTCAAGCGGAACGCGACCTGTCAACATCTCCTCCTTCACATTCTCCCGCAACTGGGGGTGCGAGGAAAAGGCTCAGAATTCCGAGCCCACCCGCTGGCGGTGATGCAGGGCAGTCTGGAGCGACTGCTGATGCTGACATCTGGTCCGGACTGAAGGACCTGACAACGATTACGGACATGTCGTCTACTGTCACTGCATATGATTCTCTCAACATTGAAAGAATGGTGGAGGATTATATGAGTGACCGCATCCAAGTAGGCACGTCACACAGTCCGTACTTATACTGGCAGGAAAAAGAGGCAATTTGGAGGCCCTTGCACAAACTGGCTTTATTTTACCTAAGTTGCCCTCCCACAAGTGTGTACTCCGAAAGAGTGTTTAGTGCCGCCGCTCACCTTGTCAGCAATCGGCGTACGAGGTTACATCCAGAAAATGTGGAGAAGATGATGTTCATTAAAATGAATTATAATCAATTCCTCCGCGGAGACATTGACCAGCAGCAATTGCCTCCACAAAGTACACAGGGAGCTGAGATGGTGGATTCCAGTGGGGACGAATTGATAATCTGTGAGGAGGGGGATGTACACGGTGATATATCGGAGGATGATGATGAGGTGGACATCTTGCCTCTGTAGAGCCAGTTTGTGCAAGGAGAGATTAATTGCTTCTTTTTTGGTGGGGGTCCAAACCAACCCGTCATATCAGTCACAGTCGTGTGGCAGACCCTGTCACTGAAATGATGGGTTGGTTAAAGTGTGCATGTCCTGTTTATACAACATAAGGGTGGGTGGGAGGGCCCAAGGACAATTCCATCTTGCACCTCTTTTTTCTTTTATTTTTCTTTGCGTCATGTGCTGTTTGGGGAGGGTTTTTTGGAAGGGACATCCTGCGTGACACTGCAGTGCCACTCCTAGATGGGCCCGGTGTTTGTGTCGGCCACTAGGGTCGCTAATCTTACTCACACAGCTACCTCATTGCGCCTCTTTTTTTCTTTGCGTCATGTGCTGTTTGGGGAGGGTTTTTTGGAAGGGACATCCTGCGTGACACTGCAGTGCCACTCCTAGATGGGCCAGGTGTTTGTGTCGGGCACTTGGGTCGCTGAGCTTAGTCACACAGCTACCTCATTGCACCTCTTTTTTTCTTTGCGTCATGTGCTGTTTGGGGAGTGTTTTTTGGAAGGGCCATCCTGCGTGACACTGCAGTGCCACTCCTAGATGGGCCAGGTGTTTGTGTCGGCCACTAGGGTCGCTTAGCTTAGTCATCCAGCGACCTCGGTGCAAATTTTAGGACTAAAAATAATATTGTGAGGTGTGAGGTATTCAGAATAGACTGAAAATGAGTGGAAATTATGGTTTTTGAGGTTAATAATAATATGGGATCAAAATGACCCCCAAATTCTATGATTTAAGCTGTTTTTTAGGGTTTTTTGAAAAAAACACCCGAATCCAAAACACATCCGAATCCGACAAAAAAAATTCGGTGAGGTTTTGCCAAAACGCGGTCGAACCCAAAACACGGCCGCGGAACCGAACCCAAAACCAAAACACAAAACCCGAAAAATTTCAGGCGCTCATCTCTACAATTTATATCAAATGGTTCAGTTATATTAACAGCCTCTGCTGAGCCTGGACGAATAATAACACATTTATTGCAACTTATATCCTAACTAAACATTCACATCTAAAAAAGATACTGTTGCCCGCTTCATAAAAAGATAACTTGTATCTCTGATGCACTTCAGGGTTAGTTAACCACAGCTGTAGATTTAAAGCACCATATCATAAAATCTTTGCTTAGCCAGTAAGAGTCTTACTCCATAGACAGCGATCTATTAAACACAATTGTGCTCAAAGTGTCTCTTCAATCCTTTTATATGTCAAAGTTCTCAAGAGTCAGTTATGGATATAACTCTTAAAGTGGCAGGCGCCAATCACTGTGATTAAAACATGGCCATGTTTAATAGTTTAAAAAGTCAATATTACCACATCCATCCTTCCTATAATTATGGAGAACACTGGTCCGATCACTCCCGGCCCTGGTAGCAAATTCCTTTATTGGGTCATATCTGGAGGTTTAGATCCGGTTTCACAGCGTGTATTGGATGTGTGCAGATCTCTCCTGATGTCCACAGGATAATAATAAAATGCGTTTCTCCGCCTGTCTGCGATCATCGGCGGCTTCCTCAGTCAGTTGACTGCCTAGTGAAGTGGAATCTAGATGGGATTTGGTACCGGGGACACACTACCTCCATCAATTCTCTAAGTCCCACTAAACTAATGGCGGATACCGGATGCATGTCTAACACCAACATAGCTGTCAAGGCCTCAGTTATCCGCTTGCAACAGGATGACTGCTGTCATATTTCATTTTTCTCGCAAAGGACTGTTGGCGAGTCAATTGCTTAGTTGAAGTAGTACAAGTGGTCTTCCGACTTCCCCTCTGGGATGACGATCGACTCCCAGCAGCAACAACAGCAGCAGCAGCAGTAGGCATACCACTCAAGGATCTTTCGGAGGAATCCCAGTTAGGAGAGGACTCGTCAGTCTTGCCAGTGACATGGCCTGCAGGACTATTGACGTTCCTGACTGAGAAGGAAGTTGACGTTGAGGGAGTTAGTGGTGTGGTTTGCAGGAGCTTGGGTACAAGAGGAAGAAGGTGTCAGTGGACTGGTTACGCTGTTACCCAAAGTTTCTGAGCTTGACAATGACTTCTGATGAATGCGCAGCAGGTGACGTATAAGGGAGGATGTTCCTAGGTGGTTAACGTCCTTACCTCTACTTATTACGATTGACAAATGCAACACACGGCTTGACGCCTGTTGTCCGGATTTGTGGAGAAATAATTCCACACCGAATAGGTGGCTTTTTTGGTATTTTGCCCAGGCATGACAATGGGCTTATTCATCCCAAGGACAACAACGGTCTCCCCCGGTGCCTGATTTAAACCAACCACATCACTATCAGAATTCTCCTTGTCAACTTCCTCCTCAGCGCCAGCAACACCCATATCCTCATCCTGGTGTACTTCAACAGTGACATCTTCAATTTGAATATCAGAAACTGGACTGTGGGTGCTCCTTCCAGCACTTGCAGAGGGTGGGCAAATGGTGGAAGGAGCCACCTCTTCCCGTCCAGTGTTGGGAAGGTCAGACATCGCAACTGCCGACACACTTGGACTCTCCTTGGGGATTTTAGATACTATCTTAGAATGCACAGTTCTTTGCTGTGCTTTTGCCAGCATAACTCTTCTAATTTTTCTAGCGGGAGGAGGAGGGCTTCCAACGTCATGTGAAGCTGAACCATTGGTCATGAACATAGGCCAGGGCCTTAGCCGTTCCTTGCCACTCCGTGTCGTAAATGGCATATTGGCAAGTTTACGTTTCTCCTCAGACCATTTAAATGTATTTTTTGGGATCTTTTTACTCAACTTTGGCTTTTTGGATTTGACATGCCCTCTACTATCACATTGGGCATTACCCTTGGCATACGATGTCGATGGCATTTCATCATCTATGTCATGACTAGTGGCAGCAGCTTCAGCACTAGGAGAAGTGGTTCTTGATCTTTCCCTATTTTATTCTCCAAATGTTTGTTCTCCATAATTTTTCTGGAGATATATAACACAATATGCGGCGCAGGAGAGTGTACCCCTACACCACACAGGGCAAACCCTGTAAAAATTATTTGGATTAAATATTGATAAATAATATACAGCACAGGACATTACCACTACACTTATATGGCAGTACCACTGGACTGGATTTATATGGCAATATCACTGGACTTATACGGCAGTACCACTGGATTTATACGGCAGTACCACTGGACTGGATTTATACGGCAGTATCACTGGGCTTATACGGCAGTACCACTGGATTTATACGGCAGTACCACTGGACTGGATTTATATGGCAGTATCACTGGATTTATATAGCAGTACCACTGGACTTATACGGCAATGCCACTGGACATATACGGCAGTATCACTGGACTTATACAGCAGTATCACTGGATTTATACGGCAGTACCACTGGACTTATACGGCAGTACCACTGGACTGGATTTATACGGCAGTATCACTGGACTTATTCGGCAGTACCACTGGAAATATACAGCAGTACCACTGGACTTATACTACGGCAGTATCACTGGAATTATATGGCAGTACCACTGGACATATATGCCAGTATCACTGGACTGGACTTGTACGGCACTACCACTGGACATATATGGCAGTATCACTGGATTTATACAGCAGTATCACTGGACTAATACGGCAGTATCACTGGACTGGAATTATTCACCAGTACCACTGGATTTATATGGCAGTACCACTGGACATATACGGAAGTATCACTGGACTGGATTTATACGGTAGTACCACTGGACATATACAGCAGTATCACTGGAATTATACGGCAGTACCACTGAACTTATACGGCAGTACCACTGGACTGGATTTATACGGCAGTATCACTGGACTTATACGGCAGTACCACTGGACTTATACGGCAGTACCACTGGACATATATGGCAGTATCACTGGAATTATATGGCAGTACCACTGGACTAATACGGCAGTTTCACTGGAATTATACGGCAGTACCACTGAACTTATACCGCAGTACCACTGTACTGGATTTCTACGGCAGTATCACTGGACTTATACGGCAGTACCACTGGACTTATACGGCAGTATCACTGGAATTATTAGTACCACTGGACTTATATGGCAGTACCATTGGACATATACGGCAGTACCACTGGACTGGATTTATATGGCAGTATCACTGGATTTATTCGGCAGTACCACTGGATTTATACAGCAGTACCACTGGACTTATACGGCAGTATCACTGGAAGTATACAGCAGTACCACTGGACATATACGGCAGTATTACTGGAATTATATGGCAGTACCACTGTGTCACACACCAGAGGCGGCGTTCGCCGCGCTTACCCCTGCGTGTCTGCTGGTCGGTGTTGCGGCCTCTGCCTTCGGTGAGCCATGGGCTCCGGCGTCTGGTTGGCGCGGCTACCGGCGGTTCTCCGGGGCATGGGCGCCGCCATGACACCCGGCATCACGTGGACGGGGGGCAGGTGACGTCATCAGACTGCTCCGCCAATCCAGCGCTGGCGGGAGATTCAAAGTCAGACGCAGGACAGAGCTTCAGTGCCTGAGTATCGTCTTTCCCTGACGTAGATGCCAGTGCTCTTGTTCCCGGCAAGGATCTCTGCAGTTGTACTCCAGTGTCTCCGGCATTTCCAGCTGCCAGTTCGCTGCACCGGCTCCAGTGTATTCAGCGGCCGGTATATCTCTCTGCGTTCCAGTCATCCGTGCTCCTAGGAATCAGCGTCTCAGTCTCCGTTCTCATGTTCTACGAACCAACAGCGTCTAAAACCCCTGCACTTCAGTTCCTCACATCATCAGCGTCTCAGTCTCCGTTTTCAAGTTCTACAAACCAACAGCGTCTAAAACCCCTGCACTTCAGTTCCTCACATCATCAGCGTCTCAGTCTCCGTTCTCAAGTTCTACAAATCAACAGCGTCTAAAACCCCTGCACTTCAGTTCCTCACATCATCAGCGTCTCAGTCACCATTCTCAAGTTCTACAAATCAAACAGCGTCTCAAACCCCTGCACTTCAGTTCTTCACATCATCAGCGTCTCTGTCACCGCTCACAAGTTCTTTATCCATCTGTGCCTTCAATCATCATTTATAAGTTATCAGTGACTTTTAAACATCATCCACAGTTTCTTCAGTTACCAGCATCTCTAATACTTCTCACTAAACCCTTCAGTGGGTCTGGACATTTCCCTCATTTATCCCTTTTTGGCAATTGACTTTAAGTTGTTTTTCCCTGCAATAAAACTCTTCAATATTTCATCAAACTCCACTGTCCGTGTCCTGTATGAGGAAATCATATATTAGGCCTTCCCTTTTCCAGCTCAGTTGTGGTTCCTCTTCCCAACCATTGGAAGAATCCCCGAGTTCACAACACCCTCAGTCTAGGCCAGTGACAGTATACTCAGGCCACATGGACCCTGGGAATCGGAACCCAGAGGCAAGCGCCATGCAGGACCTGGTTTCCCGAGTACAGAGTCAGGAAGCAGCACAGAATCAGGTGATGCATTATCTCCAGGAGTTATCTGGCCGGCTGGATCAAATCCAGACTTCGCTGGCTTCAGTGGTTCCAGCTCCAGTTCCAGTATCCGCTCCAGTGGTTGTCTCTGGCAATGTTCCCTCCTTGTCTGGAACCAGGTCACGCCTTCAGCTTCCCACTCCTCCTCGTTATAACGGGAATCCGAAAAATTGCCGTGGATTCCTCAATCAGTGTGAGGTACATTTCGAACTCCTCTCACATAACTTCCCTACTGATCGGTCTAAAGTGGCATATATTATCTCTTTGCTTGAGGATCCAGCGTTGGAGTGGGTGTCACCGTTGTGGGAGCGATCAGATCCGTTAGTTTCTAGTTATACCAACTTCATTGCTTCATTCCGAAGGATCTTTGATGAGCCTGGCAGGACGACTGCTGCCTCAGCTGACTTGCTCCGAGTTCGACAAGGCTCTCGTACAGTGGGACAGTATGTAATTCACTTTCAAACTATAGCTTCTGAACTGAGCTGAAATAATGATGCCCTTCGGGCTGCTTTTTGGAACGGGCTCTCGGATCGTTTAAAAGACAAATTGATTACTAGAGATCTGCCAGATTCCTTGGAACAGTTGATCTCACTCTGTGTAAAGGTGGATCTTCGTATGCAGGAACGAGGTGGTGAACGTAGTCGGTCAGACCGGTTGAGACTTCGATTTCTTCCTTCTAAGCAAACAGTTAATTCCAGTCCAGACGAACCCATGCAGATTAATCGGTCTCGGCTGTCCCCAGAAGAGCGTCAGCGACGGCGTGAGGGTAGACTTTGCCTCTACTGTGGAGCCGCGGATCATTTCCTCAAGTCTTGCAAGTCTCGCCCGGGAAACGGGCAGTCCTAGCTTGTTCTGGAGAAGTCAAGCTAGGGGTTGTTTCTCAATCTTCTCCGGCAGCGGACTGTTTACTTTCTGTATCTCTGTTTTCTGAGTCTGTAGTCAAAACCGTTAAGGCACTGTTGGACTCGGGAGCTGCGGGGAATTTTATTTCCCTTTCCTGCGCCCAGAATCTGGGTTTGAAGTTACAGTCGGTCGAACGACCTATTACGATAACCGCTATTAATGGTACCCAAATTCCTAATGCTCTGATTACAAGTCGTACTATGCCAATCAAGCTGCAGGTGGGAGCTTTGCACCAAGAACATCTGGAGTTCCTTGTGATTCAGGAGATGTCTCACGATCTCGTCCTTGGTCTTCCCTGGCTCAAGCTCCACAATCCTCACATCGACTGGGGGTCGACACAGATAATTTCTTGGAGTCCATTCTGTCACTCGAATTGTCTCACTCCTGTCTACCCACTTCGTGCATCGTCCAAGTCGGACGCAGAGCTTATTCCAGAGGCTTATCGGGAGTTTACAGATGTCTTCTCGGAACAGGCGGCTGATAAGTTACCACCGCATAGACCCTGGGACTGTCCTATTGAGCTCATTCCGGGGAAAATGCCACCTCAAGGTCGTACCTATCCTTTGTCAGTACCTGAGACTCAAGCCATGTCAGAATATATCAAGTCTAATCTGCAGAAGGGATTCATCCGCCCCTCTACTTCCCCAGCGGGAGCAGGCTTCTTCTTTGTGAAGAAAAAAGACGGAGGCCTGAGGCCATGTATCAATTATCGTGGTCTAAATGAAGTCACCATTAAGAATAAGTATCCTTTGCCGCTCATCACGGAGCTGTTCGATAGAGTTCGCGGAGCTCGAGTCTTCACTAAGCTTGATTTAAGGGGAGCTTATAACTTGATACGTATCCGACAAGGGGACGAATGGAAGACGGCCTTCAATACTAGGGACGGGCATTATGAGTACCTGGTAATGCCGTTTGGCCTCAGCAACGCCCCCGCCATCTTCCAGGGATTCATTAATGAAGTCTTTCGGGACATGTTATACCTAAATGTGGTGGTATATTTGGATGACATCCTGATATTTTCGAAAAATCTCGCTGAGCACAGAATACAAGTTAAGGAGGTACTCCTTCGGTTGCGAGAGAACCATCTTTACGGCAAGATTTCCAAGTGCACCTTTGAGGTCCCCTCTATTCCATTTCTGGGCTACATTATTTCAGGTACGGAGTTGCGTATGGATCCGGAGAAACTTTCTGCCATTCGGGACTGGACTCAGCCTCTTTCCTTGAAAGCAGTGCAACGATTTCTAGGGTTCGCAAATTACTACCGGAAATTCATAAGGGGTTTCTCTACTATTGTGGCGCCTATTACTGCCCTTACCAAGAAAGGGGCTGACCCAAGCCATTGGTCCTCTAAAGCTGTAGCAGCGTTCGCCCAGTTGAAGGCAGCCTTTTGACCGCTCCGGTACTTCAGCAGCCAGACTTTCTAAAACCATTCTTTCTGGAGGTTGATGCTTCTACGGTAGGCATAGGTGCCGTACTTTCGCAGTACGCTCCAGATGGGAAGTTACATCCATGTGGTTTCCATTCTCGCAAGTTCTCCCCTGCTGAATTAAATTACACCATTGGAGATAAAGAGCTGTTGGCAATAAAATCTGCCTTAGAAGAATGGAGATATCTTTTGGAAGGTGCTAAACACCTAATTACGATTTTCACGGATCACAAGAATTTACTGTATCTCAAGACGGCCCAGTGCTTGAATCCCCGTCAAGCAAGATGGGCGCTCTTCTTTGCCCGATTTTCGTTTGTCATTAAGTACCGGGCTGGAACTCTTAACACCAAGGCGGATGCCCTATCCCGTTCCTTAATGGCTTCGGATGAGGAGAATTCCATTGAAAAGGCGTTGATCCTCAGTCCTGTCTCTATTTCTGCGGCTCCCACTGCGTTGGGTCCTCCTCCTGGAAGAATGTCTGTGCCAGTTAAATTTCGACCAAGATTGTTGCAGTGGGCTCACATTTCCAAGTTTTCTGGCCATCCGGGAGTTCAAAAGATGTGGGAATTTCTACGAAGATCTTACTGGTGGGACACAATGAAGAAGGATGTTCAAGAGTATGTCAACTCGTGTCCTCAATGTGCTCAGCACAAAATTCTTCGTCTGCCTCCTGCGGGATTGTTGCACCCATTGTCCATTCCTAAGAGGCCTTGGACTCATATCTCTATGGACTTTGTTACTGAACTACCTCTCTCTAAGGGTCATAACACCGTCTGGGTGATTATCGACCGATTCTCTAAGATGGCACATTTTGTTCCGTTGACCGGATTACCATCAGCTTCTAAGTTGGCTCTGTTATTCATTCGGGAACACTTCCGCCTGCACGGGTTACCTCTGGAAATAGTCTCGGATCGAGGGGTACAGTTTACGGCAAGATTCTGGAGAGCCCTCTGCACGGCTCTACAAATAAAACTTAAGTTTTCATCTGCTTACCATCCACAGACCAATGGGCAAACTGAACGCGTCAATCAAGATTTAGAGACTTTTCTCCGTGTTTACCTCTCTCCCTCACAAGATAATTGGGTGGAGTTGTTGCCTTGGGCCGAGTTCGCCCATAACCATCTATATCACTCCTCGACTGGTGAGTCTTCATTTTTTATTAATTACGGATTTCATCCCCAAGTTCCGGAATTACCCATTTGTCCTTCAGAAGAAGTTCCTGCTGCAGCCTCTACTCTCCGGCATTTCAGTCAAATCTGGAGTCGAGTTCATGCCAACCTCAAGAGAGTTTCCGGTCGCTATAAGTTCTTTGCGGATAGGAAGCGACGGGCAGCTCCTCAATATAAGGTTGGTGACAGGGTATGGCTCTCTACCCGCAATCTCCGTTTAAAGGTGCCCACTATGAAGTTCGCTCCAAGGTTCATTGGTCCTTATCCCGTGTAACAAGTCTTGAATCCGGTTGCCTGCAAATTGGGGTTGCCTTCCCATCTCCGGATTCCAAATTCCTTCCATGTCTCTCTTCTTCGCCCTCTTGTTTTGAACCGGTTTCATTCCAAGTCCCCAAGGACAACCTCTGCAGAGGCTGAAGAGGGTACGGACTTTGAGATCAAAGCTATTCTTGATTCTCGCTATCTTCACAAGAATCTACAGTATTTGGTGGAATGGAAAGGTTTTGGCCCCAAGGAAAGGAGCTGGGTCAAAGCTACTGAAGTTACGGCTCCCCGACTGGTGCGGATGTACCATTCCAGACATCCAATAAAACCTGGAAAGTGTCCAGGGGCCACTCCTGGAGGAGGGGGTACTGTCACACACCAGAGGCGGCGTTCGCCGCGCTTACCCCTGCGTGTCTGCTGGTCGGTGTTGCGGCCTCTGCCTTCGGTGAGCCACGGGCTCCGGCGTCTGGTTGGCGCGGCTACCGGTGGTTCTCCGGGGCATGGGCGCCGCCATGACACCCGGCATCACGTGGACGGGGGGCAGGTGACGTCATCAGACTGCTCCGCCAATCCAGCGCTGGCGGGAGATTCAAAGTCAGACGCCGGACAGAGCTTTAGTGCCTGTGTATCGTCTTTCCCTGACGTAGATGCCAGTGCTCTTGTTCCCGGCAAGGATCTCTGCAGTTGTACTCCAGTGTCTCCGGCATTTCCAGCTGCCAGTTCGCTGCACCGGCTCCAGTGTATTCAGCGGCCGGTATATCTCTCTGCGTTCCAGTCATCCGTGCTCCTAGGAATCAGCGTCTCAGTCTCCGTTCTCAAGTTCTACGAACCAACAGCATCTAAAACCCCTGCACTTCAGTTCCTCACATCATCAGCGTCTCAGTCTCCATTCTCAAGTTCTACAAACCAACAGCGTCTAAAACCCCTGCACTTCAGTTCCTCACATCATCAGCGTCTCAGTCTCTGTTCTCAAGTTCTACAAATCAACAGCATCTAAAACCCCTGCACTTCAGTTCTTCACATCATCAGCGTCTCTGTCACCGCTCACAAGTTCTTTTTCCTTCTGTGCCTTCAATCATCATTTATAAGTTATCAGTGACTTTTAAACATCATCCACAGTTTCTTCAGTTACCAGCATCTCTCATAATTCTCACTAAACCCTTCAGTGGGTCTGGACATTTCCCTCATTTATCCCTTTTTGGCAATTGACTTTAAGTTTATTTTTCCCTGCAATAAAACTCTTCAATATTTCATCAAACTTCACTGTCAGTGTCCTGTATGAGGAAATCATATATTAGGCCTTCCCTTTTCCAGCTCAGTTGTGGTTCCTCTTCCCAACCATCGGAAGAATCCCCGAGTTCACAACACCCTCAGTCTAGGCCAGTGACACACTGGACTTATATGGCAGTACCACTGGACTTACAAGGCAGTATCACTGGACATATACGGCAGTATCACTGGACATATACGGCAGTATCACTGGACTTATACAGCAGTACCACTGGACATATACGGCAGTATCACTGGACATATACGGCAGTATCACTGGACATATACGGCAGTATCACTGGACTTATACAGCAGTACCATTGGACTTATACAGTAGCACAGGGACACCACCACTGGACTGATGCAGGACAACACAACACCACTGCAATGGACTGGACTTATACAGCAGCACTGGACATATGGCAGCAGAGGATACCACCACTGTGACTGGACTGATGCAGCACAAGACACTACTACTGTACTGATGCAGCACAACACAGCACCACTGCACTGGACTGGACTTATACAGCTACACTGGACATATGACAGCAGAGGACACCACCACTGTGACTGGACTGATGCAGCATAGGACACTACACTGGACTGAGCAGCACAAGACAGCATTGTAATCACCACTCCACTTTCCCTCCCGCACAGACACTGAGGACGGAGACACGTCCTCTTGCTACACTCTCCAATGCCAGAGTGAAAATGGCGGGGACGCACGGCTCCTTATATGGAATCCAAAACCCGCAAGAATCCAATAGTGGGATGATGACGTTTCGCCTAGTTCTGGTTTCAGAGTCAGGCGGGAAAACCCAAGCCGGACTCAGATCTGGGCTCGGGTAGTAAAGTTCAGAAGGGTTCGGTTCTTTGAGTACTGAACCCGCTCATCTTTAGTTCTAATTAATCAATGTGTTTTGGTTTTGACAAAACCACCTTCAAGTGTTTTGATTTGGTTTTTGGTTCGGTTAAAAAGTGATCTGAAAATTGATAATCATTGTCAAAAATTTGTAAAAACAGCTAAAATCATGTAATTTTTGTTTCATGTAATTTCAGATTTAAAATTTAAGATTTCAGATTTAAAACCTGAATTCTGAACAGCAGAAAGATCGGTGCTAGGACCCGGTTCTGATCGTATTTCCTCTGGAGATCCGGACCGGGTTTTGGTTCGGTTTAGAGCCACAAAATTTGTGTGGATTCAGATTTCTGGAGTACCAAACTGCACATTTTTTAGTCAGAAGTACTGCCTGCTGACCAAACGATATGGATCGCATCCAGTTTTCAGACCCATTGCCCACAGGCTAGGATGCAGGGGTGGGGCATAATGACGTGAGTCACTGGGATCTAGGAATATGGATCATGCATGTGCAGTTAGCCAGAAGTTGTACCCAGCCCCTAGTAATATAAAATGGGATATCCCCTACTGTAGCAATCAATACTAGGTGATTGCTGTTAAGGGGGGTACACACGGGAGAGATCCGTTCTTAAAATCTAAGCAATGTGACTAGATTGCTAAAGGGCCATATATACGGGGAAATGTAGGGAGAGATGTGTGCTGAGCGTGCAGGGGGCACGGGGAGGGGGGCCACTCATTTCACCCAGCGGGCATGCAGGCCAATCTAGCACCAGCGATAGTGACGTGCGGGGCCGCGCATCGCTATCGCTGTGGGGGGTACACACAGACAGATCATGCTTAAAATCTAAGCAATCTATTCAGATTTCTTAGATTATTGCTCCGTGAGTACCCCCCTTTAGATTTTAAGCACAGATCCAGGGGCGTCTCTAGAGAGGCGGGGACCCGTGTGCAGACTCCATGTGTGGGCCCCCTCCTCTCCGGTAGCCGTCGCGCCGCTGCTAGCACTCTGAGTGCTGTAGACTCAGGCACAGTGCCAGAGTCTACAGTGCATGCGCAGGACCCTGAAAAATGGCCACCGCGCCATTTTTCCGGTGTCCTGCGCATGCGCTGTAGACTCTGGCACTCTGCTAGAGTCTCTAGTGGTCAGTGAGCTAGCAGCGACGTAACAGCTACGGGAGAGGAGGGGGACCACACACGGTCAGCGATGGACTCCGGAAAGGTAAGTATAGGAGAAATGGGTGCATTACAGAAACACCAATGCACGGATCTCTGTTGTGTATGCCCCCCAGCAATAGCGATGCACGGCCCCGCGCATCGCTATCGCTGGTGCTAGATTGGCCTGCCATGCAGGCCAATCTAGCACATTTCACCCTCTGGGTGTAATGAGCGCCCCCCCCCCCCTGTCTCCCCCCGCACGCTCAGCACACATCGCGCTGTGCTGAGCATGGGGAGAGATGTGTGCTGAGCGGTTCGCTCAGCACACATCTCCCTCCATCTCTCCCCGTCAGTACGGCCCGTTAGACTCGGGGGTAATTATGTGGTAGGTTCTGAGATTACAGAACCAAAGGGATTTCAGTGAATGTTCTGATAAATTTAAAGTGGCAATCAATTATAAGGCAAAATCAGCCTTTAAATTTAGCAGCAAACTCACTAAAAATCCTACAGATTCCATAATCTTGGCACCTATTACACGATCTCCCTAATCTCTGCATATCATGTTCCCATTCAAAGTTATCTGATAAATTTTGACTGGCCCTTCAGCTACCCTTTTTGCCTGCACTTCTGCTTGTGATACAATATACTGTGTACTGACCCATCTCCGTTAATTGGACTGACTTCCACTTATATATGATCTTTGGATTTGAATTTGATGAAGACTCTTGCCAGAATCCTTTTTGGATACCTTGTAATTGATTTATGGCTACTAGCTACACTTGTCTATCCCGTGGCCTCTACTGTCTGAAATTTATACCCCTTTCACACTGCACAAATAACCCGGTATCAACCCGACATGTTGCCGGGTCGGCACAGGTCAGCGTGCGGTGTGAAAGGGGCATAGAAAAAATTGCGGGTCACCTGACCCGGCAATTCAACCCGGGAATAAAGCAGTGTTATTCCCGGGTTTAATACCGGGTCAGTGGCTGCGTAAACGGGTTCCCAGGTCGATGCGTCTCGGGACCCGTTTACTACAGCAGGGAGAGGCGGCGCGGAGATGATCTCATCTCCCAGCGCCGCCTCCACCTCCACCCCCGCCGCTGGCTCCTCCACCCGCTGCTATGGCAACCCGCCCGGCATATTGCCGGGTCGGGGAAGCCTGCAGCAGCGGCCAATGCCGGATCCCACCCGGGAAGGACCCGTTTCCAATTCCCAGGTGGGATCCGGCATTGGCAGTGTGAAAGGGGTATTAGTGTACTGAACCTAGAACTGCCTGATATAGAGTTATACGATCACTGTCCAGTGGCGGAACAAGCAAGCAGTGGGCCCAGGTGCAACAAAATGCTTTGGGCCCCCCCCCATCCCATCCAAGTCCACCCCATGGGCAGTGCGCGCCGTAGGCGCGCGCAAAAATACATAGTGGCGTGGCTTCGTGGGGAAGGGGTGTGTCCACAAAATAATACCAATTCATAAAACGGTGCACAGTAGTCTCCATTCTTCAAATTACGCCGCACAGTAGCACCACTACACCAGGTAGAGACCCTTTTACTCCTTACAGCGAACAGATTCCCCTTTTTACACATAACGGCAGACAGTGTGCACTTTTTACACATAACGGCAGACAGCGTGCCCTCGTTACACATAGCGGCAGACAGCATACACTTTTTACACAATGGCAGACAGCATGCCCTCGTTACACATAGCGGCAGACAGCGTGCCCTCGTTACACATAGCGGCAGACAGCGTGCACTTTTTACACATTACGGCAGACAGCGTCCCCATTTTACACATTACGGCAGACACCATACACTTTTACACATAACGGCAGACAGCGTCCCCTTTTTACACATTACGGCAGGCAGATTCTACCTTTTTACACATAGCGGCAGGCAAGTTCCCCATTTTTATACATAGCGGCAGGCAGATTCCCCATTTTTATACATAGCGGCAGGCAGATTCCCCATTTTTACACATTGCGGCAGGCAGATTTCCCATTTTTACATTGCGGCAGGCAGATTCCCCATTTTTACACATTGCGGCAGGCAGATTCCCCATTTTTACATTGCGGCAGGCAGATTCCCCATTTTTTACATTGCGGCAGGCAGATTCCCCATTTTTATACATAGCGGCAGGCAGTCCCCCCTTTTTACACATTGCGGCAGGCAGTCCTAACAAATAAAAAAAGAAAGAGACAGAAAGAAAGAAAGAAAGAAAGAAAGAAAGAAAGAAAGAAAGAAAGAAGAATTATACTTACCCTCTCTGTTGGCTCAGGCTCCTCGGTGCAGCTTCCCGGGCAGTAGAGAAGAAGGAGGAGGGAGGTGAAGGAGGGAGCCGCAGCAGCGCTGTGTTACTGGTGGAGGCGCTGCTGCTGCTGCCCCTCTGCTTCCCTATAGGCTGTTCTCAGAGACAGCCTATAGTGAAGCAGAGGAGCAGCAGCAGCAGCGCCTCCACCAGTAACAAAGCGCTGCTGCGGCTCTCTCCTTCACTGAGAGACTGTGACCTGTTTGTATATGAGGGAGGGAGGGACGGACCCTCCTCCCTCCTTCGTGTGCGGGTGGCTAGAATCGTTCCTTATGACGGGCGGGTCACGGGAGCGCTGGTGTGCGGCTGCGGCATGACATACAATGAGTCATTGTGACTCATTCATGTAATGCCGGCCGGCGGCTGTGGGCCCTTGAGTGCGGCGGGGCCCCAGTGCAATGCACTGCCTGCCCCGCCAGTAGTTCCGCCCCTGTCACTGTCACCTTCATATAGGTAAGCAAAACACCTATTACCCAGTATATCATTGTGGTTGCTTGCTACCTATTGCCACAATGCTGTACTCTACTGCTATTGGAGTCCACTCTGAATAC
The DNA here is from genome assembly GCF_028390025.1 of Pseudophryne corroboree. Lineage (NCBI taxonomy): Eukaryota > Metazoa > Chordata > Amphibia > Anura > Myobatrachidae > Pseudophryne > Pseudophryne corroboree. Next base: position 65,651,511 of record NC_086453.1, read on the forward strand.
AGAGTAATCGTATACACTCCTTTCTATGACACCTGATCAATGCCACTGCGGGGTAACAGCTCTGATTGGAAAGGACACAAGGCGGCAAAAATCAGCTGCAAGAAAAATGCTTCATATTGAGGAATGGCACATAAAAGCAACATTATGTAAATGTTGATTTACTTACAGGACTAAAAGCAACACTTTAAAAATACATTCAATACACTTTAAAATGGAGCCGCTGCGGCCGCTGTAATCAATTCTTAGCCTACGTACTTTTTACACAATTAGCGTACAAAGCCCCGTACCGTGTACGCACTTTGCGTACTAACGCCGCGATGGTCGTACAAAGTACACGCGGTGCGTACACACACAAAGACACGCCGTGAGCACTTTGCAGCTACACGTGTGACTATATTACACTTATATAACACTAGCAGGGAAAGAGAGACCCAACACCAATTTGTATTTCAAAGACTATGTTGGGATCTGACCCACCAACGGTTCTTTACTAGCAGGGGGTTACAATAATAACAATACAATACAATAAGAAAATGGCTACAGTCAATGGTACATACGTTTGGTTTCGCCTGCGCTTCCCGGTCCGGTCCTCAGTCATAAAAGTAGTTGACCTTCAGAGATTGAGAGAGTGACCTGGCCTGCAGCTTGCTTTTTATACATTTGTCCAAAACCTAACACAATGGAAACTGTAATCTCTTTGTCCATTAGACACAGGGATGGTCACTTACAGTACAGGAGAGGTCATAGGTTAGTTTGAATAGGTGGGCGATGTCTGTTCCAGGTGCACTTGCAGATGTTCTCCTCTGGGTTCCCGCCACATATCAAGAGCACAGTACTTACAGTTAATATTTATATTCTGCTCCTGTGCATAACTATTCGCAGTAGCGTGCGATCTTCTGCAAACCAACACCGGAATATTGCTCTTAAAATACCCTACAGCTGGATACCAAACACCAGCTTATAACCTAGTTCTGTCCCCTCCTATCCTGTAAAGGTTAATCCCTTTGTTCTTATACCATTTAAACAAGTGTAACTTGCTGATGTGGTGCGGGGAGACTATGTGTACATTGTGCACTATTTGGATTAAATATGTAATGTGTTTTTATGGCTTTTCCATGCGATTACAAATACTACCGTAAATACTCATACCACACACTAATACGCAGGACCGCGGGAGCGACCATACACAAATTGCGAATATGCGCACGCACGGCAGAACAAGTACCCGCACGGAGTCCATCTGTGTGTAGTTTGTACGTGATGTGTGCACTGAAAGATTTTTCGACTTCGACAATTACAAGTAAGAAACATTTTAAATGAAATGTATCTGCGTCAAGCTACATTCATCTTTGTAAGAAAATCAAAAAGCAAGCAACTGGGCAAAACCATGTTGCACTGCAGGAAGGGCAGATGTAACAGGTTGGGATTGAAATGCCAGCTGCGGCATCCTCATAATCAGAATCTCGACAGGGGAAGGTAAGTATACTTACCTTCCCTCACTGGCCCCCTAACCCTCCCTTCTAGCAGCCTAAACCTAAATCTTCAATCCCTGCAGCTTAACCCTAACCCTCCCTGGTGGTGCCTAAACATGCAGTCACAATTTGCAGATGTGCGCACCCTCTGGGATGTTGCGGGATCTAATGCATGGTCTCACACGGAGCCTTCTTCCTGGATTAAGCAATATTAGAAGATTCAGTTCTTCCGAAGAATTTTCACAATAGTCACCATTCGACTTCTTACCCTCCAAAAGAACAGAGATTGGGGAATATATATAGCGAAATACAGTTTTATTTCCCCTAAAAAAACAGCATTGATTCCACTTAAATAAAAATCCACCAACATTTTTGGGGGCAAGTGTGCATACCAAATCTAGTGGGGTGACAAGAGGTGTCCAGCCTTTAGCGCATGTGTGATGTTAGTACAGGTGGAACACATCAGTTTGTGTTCCACGAGTTAAAGGAGGCGGTTCCATATTATAATAAAGGTCCGTGGACCATATACAAATTACATCCCCATAGAAACAGAACTAGTAATGACAAGATACTGAAAGTGTTTTAAAAAGTAAACATTTCCATATTGCAATACAAGGCAGAATATAAAACCGACTCCTTCCTGATGATCTAATATAAGATTAGAGGAGCCATTTTAATTCGAAGTTGAGATTTAACCCTTTCGGGGCTAACGAACCCATATTATAAATCCAATTCAATTCCGTCCGAGCAAGGATTTCTTCTAAATTCCTGTTCCGCCGGTGGTTTTGAACTGCCTTAATACAGTGACGTGCAGTGAGGTCCCTGGCTGGGGAGGCACTGAGATTTTATATATATATATATATATATATATACACACACACACACAGTGGTCGAAGTGAAAATTTTTAAGTGGGGGTATGGAGAAGTGAAGGTTGCAATTATGCGCGCACCTCCGGAAAAGGGGGTGTGGCCACTCAAACAGGGGTATGTCCTTCAGTGTAGTAGGACCCCTTATACCAGAGGCGTAACTAGGGTAGGGCGAGTGGGCCACGTGCCCTGGGCGCCTTGGCAGACCCAGGAGAGGGGGGCGGCGGCGGCGGCCAGGGCATCATGCCCCACTCGCCCCCGTCACGTCGAAATGTGAGGGGAGGAGAGCGCAGTGTCTCTCCCTCCCCTCACCGCCGCTGCCAGCACTAGCAGCGCTGCCAGCAGCGCTGCGTGTGTCCCGTCTCCGGCGTTAGCCAATCAGAGCTTGCAGACCGGCTCCTGATTGGCTGCCGGTCCACTAGCTCTGATTGGCTGGCGAACCGGCGCCACATAGCCGCCGGAGACCTGGAGCGGTGAGGGGAAGGAGAGGCGCTGCACTGCGCTCTCCTCCCCTCACATAGACTCAACAGGCGGTGAGTGACCAGCGGGGGGGGGGGGGGGGGACTCGGGGGAGCACAGTGGGGCATGTATCTGGCATAGTGGGGCATGTATCTGGCACTGTGGGGCAATGTATCTGGCACTGTGGGGCATGTATCTGGCACAGTGGGGCATGTATCTGGCACAGTGGGGCAATGTATCTGGCACTGTGGGGCAATGTAACTGGCACTGTGGGGCAATGTAACTGGCGCTGTGGGGCAATGTATTTGGCACTGTGGGGCAATGTAACTGGCACTGTGGGGCAATGTATCTGGCACTGTGGGGCAATGTAACTGGCGCTGTGGGGCAATGTATTTGGCACTGTGGGGCAATGTAACTGGCACTGTGGGGCAATGTATCTGGCAATGTAACTGGCACTGTGGGGCAATATATCTGGCACTGTGGGGCATGTATCTGGCACTGTGGGGCATGTATCCGGCACTGTGGGGCATGTATCTGGCACAGTGGGGCATGTATCTGGCACAATGGGGCAATGTATCTGGCACAATGGGGCAATGTATCTGGCACTGTGGGGCAATGTAACTAGCACTGTGGGGCAATGTAACTGGCGCTGTGGGGCAATGTATTTGGCACTGTGGGGCAATGTAACTGGCACTGTGGGGCAATGTATCTGGCAATGTAACTGGCACTGTGGTGCATTGTATCTGGCACTGTGGGGCATGTATCTGGCACTGTGGGGCATGTATCCGGCACTGTGGGGCATGTATCTGCCACAGTGGGGCATGTATCTGGCACAATGGGGCAATGTATCTGGCACAATGGGGCAATGTATCTGGCACTGTGGGGCATGTATCTGGCACAGTGGGGCAATGTATCTGGCACTGTGGGGCAATGTAACTGGCACTGTGGGGCAATGTAACTGGCGCTGTGGGGCAATGTATTTGGCACTGTGGGGCAATGTAACTGGCACGGTGGGGCAATGTAACTGGCACTGTGGGGCAATGTAACTGGCGCTGTGGGGCAATGTATTTGGCACTGTGGGGCAATGTAACTGGCACTGTGGGGCAATGTATCTGGCAATGTAACTGGCACTGTGGGGCAATATATCTGGCATTGTGGGGCATGTATCTGGCACTGTGGGGCATGTATCCGGCACTGTGGGGCATGTATCTGGCACAGTGGGGCATGTATCTGGCACAATGGGGCAATGTATCTGGCACAATGGGGCAATGTATCTGGCACAGTGGGGCATGTATCTGGCACAGTGGGGCAATGTATCTGGCACTGTGGGGCAATGTAACTGGCACTGTGGGGCAATGTAACTGGCACTGTGGGGCAATGTATCTGGCACTGTGGGGCAATGTAACACTGTGGGGCAATGTATCTGGCAATGTAACTGGCACTGTGGGGCATGTATCCGGCACTGTGGGGCATTGTATCTGGCACTGTGGGGCAATGTAACTGGCACTGTGGGCCATTTTCAGTGACCACACCCCTTCTGGAGCATGGCCACACCCCTTCTGGTGTGTGGCCACGCCCATTTTTCCAGCGCACGCCGAAATTCACATTACAGCACACGGTATGAGCCGAAATTCACATTACAGCACACGGTATGAGCCGAAATTCACATTACAGCACACAGTATGAGCCGAAATTCACATTACAGCACACCGTATGAGCTGAAATTCATATTTTACCACACGGTATGAGCCGAAATTCACATTACAGCACACGGTACGAGCCGAAATTCACATTACAGCACACAGCATGAGCCGAAATTCACAGTACGGCACACGGTATGAGCCGAAATTCACATTACAGCACACCATATGAGCTGAAATTCATATTTTACCACACGGTATGAACCGAAATTCACATTACAGCACACGGTATGAGCCGAAATTCAGATTATAGCAAACTGTATGAGCCGAAATTCAGATTATAGCAAACTGTATGAGCCGAAATTTACATTACAGCACACCGGATGACCCGAAATTCATATTTTACCGCACGGTATGAGCCGATATTCACATTATAGCACACGGTATGAGCCGAAATTCACATTACAGCACGTGGTATGAGCCGAAATTCACATTACAGCACACTGTATGAGCCGAAATTCACATTATAGCACACGGTATGACCCACAATTCAGGGACAGGGAGAGAGTGACAGCAGGGACTGAGAGAGTGACAGCAGGGACTAAGAGAGTGACAGCAGGGACTGAGAGAGTGACAGCAGGGACTGAGAGAGTGACAGCAGGGACATAGGGAAGCAGGGGAACATTACCTGATATGTGCAGCGGAGGTGCGGAAGGGACTGTGGTTGTCGGTGGCAGATGAGCCCATGGTCTGCGGGGGATGCGGCGGTACTAAGCTGTCCTTCGTTGCTGCGGCGTTGATGTCCCTCTGACCACCACCAGTTGTTGTCTGCGGTGGTCAGCTTTCAGTGGCGGTGCAGCGTGCGGCAGTGAGCGCTGGTCAGCAGTGGGCGGCGGGCAGCTGTGATACAAATATATTATTTTTTTACATTTATTTTATTTCTTTTTCCCTGTCCCTGCAGTCCAAGTGATCTGGGGGTGAGCTGCAGTCTAAGTGATCTTGCCCAGATCACTTGGACTGCAGCTCACCCCAGATCACTTGGACTGCAGCTCACCCCCAGATCACTTAGACTGCAGCTCACCCCCCCCCCCCCCCGCCCCCTTGCCTGGGTGTTCAGGTACCAGCGCTGCCCGGCGCCTCCGCGCTGTCCCCAGCTCTGGTGCTCCCGTTATCTCTGGAGCTGCCGCTGCTGTAGGCGCAGCTCCAACAACGGGTCCCGCCGCTGCTCCTGTAGTTGCGGCTCTACTGTAGCGCCGGGTCCCACCGCTGCCCCCCCCCACCGCGGTCCTGTAGTGGCGGCTCCAGAAAGATCCTCTCCACGAAGAGAAAGGTCCTCTCCTCTAGACGCTACCGGTGGCTCCACTGTAGCGCCGGGTCCCGCCGCAGCTGCAGCTCAATGCCTATGGGTGATTGGACCAGCGGATCCAGTACTGGATCCGCTGTCCAATCACATCTGCCTCGCTGACAGGGGCAGGTTTCCCCTGTCAACGAGGCACTGGCATATGTGCCGCTTCCCCGCAGTTTTTTACTGGGCTTTCACAGCCCAGTGCTTGTCCCCGCCCCCCTTTCTCTCAACCTTTCCAGTTGTTAACGGGAGGCACTGCTAATAGTGCCTCCCAAGGTGATTAAAAATGTTAAAATGCATAGTATAATATAAAGAGATTACTTATGACACAGAATATGTGTCATAAGTATCTTCTTTATATTATTTTAATCATTAACGGCTCATTATTGGCAGGGGAGGCACTGCCTCCCCTGCCTCCTCTGACTGCACGTCCCTGCCTTAATACCTCTCACTTTACTCAGGGCATTACAATTATTATTATGAATTCCTTTGAAATGATTAGAAACTGAATGATTTTCAAATCCCTTCCTAATATTCCGGACATGTTCTGCCCAGCGTTCTTTTAAGGGTCTTGAAGTGCGGCCAATATATTGTAATTTAAATTGGATTTATAATATGGGTTCGTTAGCCCCGAAAGGGTTAAATCTCGACTTTGAATTAAAATGGTTCCTCTAATCTTATATTAGATCATCAGGATTCTAAGGAGTCGGTTTTATATTCTGCCTTGTATTGCACTTGTTTATTTTAAAGTAATATTCCAATATGGCTTGTTTACATTTAACATTGCACCATCACTTTATAAGGGCGTCTTTAGCATCATGTTTTAATATGTATTATTTAGTATGGTTTGTTTATTAGTGCTTTTAATATCATGTTCTGTATCATGTCCCACAAGCACCTTTCAGTATCTTGTCATTACTAGTTCTGTTTCTATGGGGATGTAATTTGTATATGGTCAACGGACCTTTATTATAATAAGGAACCGCCTCCTTTAACTTGTGGAACGCAAACAAACCGATGCATTCCACGGGCATCTCCTGCGATTACCGGAAATGCTTGTCACTTCTGCTGCCAATAGGAGCATTAGGCGGGCGGAAACGGAAAAGACATGTGCGTTCCAGGGAGCTGGAACGCACTAGTGTTTTAGTCCATTATTAGAGGCAAAGCGGCGGTTTTAATATCTAATAACCCAGCGGTGACACTGGGAATTTCATATTGACGTATAGAAATGTTGTTTTATTTTGAAAGTGTAAAAGGTCTTCTTACAGTCTGAACAGTCTGAGCCAATCACATGAGACCATGGGGTTTAAATTAGAGATGTGCACTTGAAATTTTTCGGGTTTTGTGATTTGGTTTTGGGTTCGGTTCCGCGGCCGTGTTTTGGGTTCGACCGCGTTTTGGCAAAACCTCACCGAATTTTTTTTGTCGGATTCGGGTGTGTTTTGGATTCGGGTGTTTTTTTTCAAAAAACACTAAAAAACAGCTTAAATCATAGAATTTGGGGGTCATTTTGATCCCAAAGTATTATTAACCTCAAAAACCATAATTTCCACTCATTTTCAGTCTATTCTGAACACCTCACACCTCACAATATTATTTTTAGTCCTAAAATTTGCACCGAGGTCGCTGGATGACTAAGCTAAGCGACCCTAGTGGCCGACACAAACACCTGGCCCATCTAGGAGTGGCACTGCAGTGTCACGCAGGATGGCCCTTCCAAAAAACACTCCCCAAACAGCACATGACGCAAAGAAAAAAAGAGGCGCAATGAGGTAGCTGTGTGAGTAAGCTAAGCGACCCTAGTGGCCGACACAAACACCTGGCCCATCTAGGAGTGGCACTGCAGTGTCACGCAGGATGGCCCTTCCAAAAAACACTCCCCAAACAGCACATGACGCAAAGAAAAAAAGAGGCGCAATGAGGTAGCTGTGTGAGTAAGCTAAGCGACCCTAGTGGCCGACACAAACACCTGGCCCATCTAGGAGTGGCACTGCAGTGTCACGCAGGATGGCCCTTCCAAAAAACACTCCCCAAACAGCACATGACGCAAAGAAAAAAAGAGGCGCAATGAGGTAGCTGTGTGAGTAAGCTAAGCGACCCTAGTGGCCGAAACAAACACCTGGCCCATCTAGGAGTGGCACTGCAGTGTCACGCAGGATGGCCCTTCCAAAAAACACTCCCCAAACAGCACATGACGCAAAGAAAAAAAGAGGCGCAATGAGGTAGCTGTGTGAGTAAGCTAAGCGACCCTAGTGGCCGACACAAACACCTGGCCCATCTAGGAGTGGCACTGCAGTGTCACGCAGGATGGCCCTTCCAAAAAACACTCCCCAAACAGCACATGACGCAAAGAAAAAAAGAGGCGCAATGAGGTAGCTGTGTGAGTAAGCTAAGCGACCCTAGTGGCCGACACAAACACCTGGCCCATCTAGGAGTGGCACTGCAGTGTCACGCAGGATGGCCCTTCCAAAAAACACTCCCCAAACAGCACATGACGCAAAGAAAAAAAGAGGTGCAATGAGGTAGCTGTGTGAGTAAGCTAAGCGACCCTAGTGGCCGACACAAACACCTGGCCCATCTAGGAGTGGCACTGCAGTGTCACGCAGGATGGCCCTTCCAAAAAACACTCCCCAAACAGCACATGACGCAAAGAAAAAAAGAGGCGCAATGAGGTAGCTGTGTGAGTAAGCTAAGCGACCCTAGTGGCCGACACAAACACCTGGCCCATCTAGGAGTGGCACTGCAGTGTCACGCAGGATGGCCCTTCCAAAAAACACTCCCCAAACAGCACATGACGCAAAGAAAAAAAGAGGCGCAATGAGGTAGCTGTGTGAGTAAGATAAGCGACCCTAGTGGCCGACACAAACACCTGGCCCATCTAGGAGTGGCACTGCAGTGTCACGCAGGATGGCCCTTCCAAAAAACACTCCCCAAACAGCACATGACGCAAAGAAAAAAAGAGGCGCAATGAGGTAGCTGTGTGAGTAAGCTAAGCGACCCTAGTGGCCGACACAAACACCTGGCCCATCTAGGAGTGGCACTGCAGTGTCACGCAGGATGGCCCTTCCAAAAAACACTCCCCAAACAGCACATGACGCAAAGAAAAAAAGAGGCGCAATGAGGTAGCTGTGTGAGTAAGATAAGCGACCCTAGTGGCCGACACAAACACCTGGCCCATCTAGGAGTGGCACTGCAGTGTCACGCAGGATGGCCCTTCCAAAAAACACTCCCCAAACAGCACATGACGCAAAGAAAAAAAGAGGCGCAATGAGGTAGCTGTGTGAGTAAGCTAAGCGACCCTAGTGGCCGACACAAACACCTGGCCCATCTAGGAGTGGCACTGCAGTGTCACGCAGGATGGCCCTTCAAAAAAATACTCCCCAAACAGCACATGACGCAAAGAAAAATTAAAGAAAAAAGAGGTGCAAGATGGAATTGTCCTTGGGCCCTCCCACCCACCCTTATGTTGTATAAACAGGACATGCACACTTTAACCAACCCATCATTTCAGTGACAGGGTCTGCCACACGACTGTGACTGAAATGACGGGTTGGTTTGGACCCCCACCAAAAAAGAAGCAATTAATCTCTCCTTGCACAAACTGGCTCTACAGAGGCAAGATGTCCACCTCATCATCATCCTCCGATATATCACCGTGTACATCCCCCTCCTCACAGATTATCAATTCGTCCCAACTGGAATCCACCATCTCAGCTCCCTGTGTACTTTGTGGAGGCAATTGCTGCTGGTCAATGTCTCCACGGAGGAATTGATTATAATTCATTTTAATGAACATCATCTTCTCCACATCTTCTGGAAGTAACCTCGTACGCCGATTGCTGACAAGGTGAGCGGCGGCACTAAACACTCTTTCGGAGTACACACTTGTGGGAGGGCAACTTAGGTAGAATAAAGCCAGTTTGTGCAAGGGCCTCCAAATTGCCTCTTTTTCCTGCCAGTATAAGTACGGACTGTCTGACGTGCCTACTTGGATGCGGTCACTCATATAATCCTCCACCATTCTTTCAATGGGGAGAGAATCATATGCAGTGACAGTAGACGACATGTCCGTAATCGTTGTCAGGTCCTTCAGTCCGGACCAGATGTCAGCATCAGCAGTCGCTCCAGACTGCCCTGCATCACCGCCAGCGGGTGGGCTCGGAATTCTGAGCCTTTTCCTCGCACTCCCAGTTGCGGGAGAATGTGAAGGAGGAGATGTTGACAGGTCGCGTTCCGCTTGACTTGACAATTTTCTCACCAGCAGGTCTTTGAACCCCAGCAGACTTGTGTCTGCCGGAAAGAGAGATCCAAGGTAGGTTTTAAATCTAGGATCGAGCACGGTGGCCAAAATGTAGTGATCTGATTTCAACAGATTGACCACCCGTGAATCCTTGTTAAGCGAATTAAGGGCTCCATCCACAAGTCCCACATGCCTAGCGGAATCGCTCCGTGTTAGCTCCTCCTTCAATGTCTCCAGCTTCTTCTGCAAAAGCCTGATGAGGGGAATGACCTGACTCAGGCTGGCAGTGTCTGAACTGACTTCACGTGTGGCAAGTTCAAAGGGCAGCAGAACCTTGCACAACGTTGAAATCATTCTCCACTGCGCTTGAGACAGGTGCATTCCACCTCCTATATCGTGCTCAATTGTATAGGCTTGAATGGCCTTTTGCTGCTCCTCCAACCTCTGAAGCATATATAGGGTTGAATTCCACCTCGTTACCACTTCTTGCTTCAGATGATGGCAGGGCAGGTTCAGGCGTTTTTGGTGTTGCTCCAGTCTTCTGTACGTGGTGCCTGTACGCCGAAAGTGTCCCGCAATTCTTCTGGCCACCGACAGCATTTCTTGCACGCCCCTGTCGTTTTTTTAAAAATTCTGCACCACCAAATTCAAGGTATGTGCAAAACATGGGACGTGCTGGAATTTGCCCATATTTAATGCACACACAATATTGCTGGCGTTGTCCGATGCCACAAATCCACAGGAGAGTCCAATTGGGGTAAGCCATTCCGCAATGATCTTCCTCAGTTGCCGTAAGAGGTTTTCAGCTGTGTGCGTATTCTGGAAACCGGTGATACAAAGCGTAGCCTGCCTAGGAAAGAGTTGGCGTTTGCGAGATGCTGCTACTGGTGCCGCCGCTGCTGTTCTTGCGGCGGGAGTCCATACATCTACCCAGTGGGCTGTCACAGTCATATAGTCCTGACCCTGCCCTGCTCCACTTGTCCACATGTCCGTGGTTAAGTGGACATTGGGTACAACTGCATTTTTTAGGACACTGGTGAGTCTTTCTGACGTCCGTGTACATTCTCGGTATCGCCTGCCTAGAGAAGTGGAACCTAGATGGTATTTGGTAACGGGGGCACACTACCTCAAGAAATTGTCTAGTTCCCTGTGAACTAACGGCGGATACCGGACGCACGTCTAACACCAACATAGTTGTCAAGGCCTCAGTTATCCGCTTTGCAACAGGATGACTGCTGTGATATTTCATCTTCCTCGCAAAGGACTGTTGGACAGTCAATTGCTTGGTGGAAGTAGTAAAAGTGGGCTTACGACTTCCCCTCTGGGATGACCATCGACTCCCAGCAGCAACAACAGCAGCGCCAGCAGCAGTAGGCGTTACACGCAAGGATGCATCGGAGGAATCCCAGGCAGGAGAGGACTCGTCAGAATTGCCAGTGACATGGCCTGCAGGACTATTGGCATTCCTGGGGAAGGAGGAAATTGACACTGAGGGAGTTGGTGGGGTGGTTTGCGTGAGCTTGGTTACAAGAGGAAGGGATTTACTGGTCAGTGGACTGCTTCCGCTGTCGCCCAAAGTTTTTGAACTTGTCACTGACTTATTATGAATGCGCTGCAGGTGACGTATAAGGTAGGATGTTCCGAGGTGGTTAACGTCCTTACCCCTACTTATTACAGCTTGACAAAGGCAACACACGGCTTGACAAATGTTGTCCGCATTTCTGTTGAAATACTTCCACACCGAAGAGCTGATTTTTTTGGTATTTTCACCAGGCATGTCAATGGCCATATTCCTCCCACGGACAACAGGTGTCTCCCCGGGTGCCTGACTTAAACAAACCACCTCACCATCAGAATCCTCCTTGTCAATTTCCTCCCCAGCGCCAGCAACACCCATATCCTCCTCATCCTGGTGTACTTCAACACTGACATCTTCAATCTGACTATCAGGAACTGGACTGCGGGTGCTCCTTCCAGCACTTGCAGGGGGCGTGCAAATGGTGGAAGGCGCATGCTCTTCACGTCCAGTGTTGGGAAGGTCAGGCATCGCAACCGACACAATTGGACTCTCCTTGTGGATTTGGGATTTCGAAGAACGCACAGTTCTTTGCGGTGCTTTTGCCAGCTTGAGTCTTTTCATTTTTCTAGCGAGAGGCTGAGTGCTTCCATCCTCATGTGAAGCTGAACCACTAGCCATGAACATAGGCCAGGGCCTCAGCCGTTCCTTGCCACTCCGTGTGGTAAATGGCATATTGGCAAGTTTACGCTTCTCCTCCGACAATTTTATTTTAGATTTTTGAGTCCTTTTTTTACTGATATTTGGTGTTTTGGATTTTACATGCTCTGTACTATGACATTGGGCATCGGCCTTGGCAGACGACGTTGCTGGCATTTCATCGTCTCGGCCATGACTAGTGGCAGCAGCTTCAGCACGAGGTGGAAGTCGATCTTGATCTTTCCCTATTTTTGGAACCTCAACATTTTTGTTCTCCATATTTTAATAGGCACAACTAAAAGGCACCTCAGGTAAACAATGGAGATGGATGGATACTAGTATACTTATGGATGACGAGCGACTGCCGACACAGAGGTAGCTACAGCCGTGGACTACCGTACTGTGTCTGCTGCTAATATAGACTGGATGATAATGAGATAAAATTAAAATATATATATATATATATATATCACACTAGTACTGCAGCCGGACAGGTATATATTATGTAATGACGGACCTGCTGGACACTGTCTGTCAGACTCAGCACTGCAGACTCCTAAAGTAAGCTACTAGTATCAAGAAGATAGAAAAAAAAAACCACGGGTAGGTGGTATACAATTATGGATGGACGAGCGACTGCCGACACAGAGGTAGCTACAGCCGTGGACTACCGTACTGTGTCTGCTGCTAATATAGACTGGATGATAATGAGATAAAATTAAAATATATATATATATCACACTAGTACTGCAGCCGGACAGGTATATATTATGTAATGACGGACCTGCTGGACACTGTCTGTCAGCACTGCAGACTCCTAAAGTAAGCTACTAGTATCAAGAAGATAGAAAAAAAAAAAACACGGGTAGGTGGTATACAATTATGGATGGACGAGCGACTGCCGACACAGAGGTAGCTACAGCCGTGGACTACCGTACTGTGTCTGCTGCTAATATAGACTGGATGATAATGAGATAAAATTAAAATATATATATCTATATATATATATCTATCACACTAGTACTGCAGCCGGACAGGTATATATTATGTAATGACGGACCTGCTGGACACTGTCTGTCAGCACTGCAGACTCCTAAAGTAAGCTACTAGTATCAAGAAGATAGAAGAAAAAAAAAACCACGGGTAGGTGGTATACAATTATGGATGGACGAGCGACTGCCGACACAGAGGTAGCTACAGCCGTGGACTACCGTACTGTGTCTGCTGCTAATATAGACAGGATGATAATGAGATAAAATTAAAATATATATATATATCACACTAGTACTGCAGCCGGACAGGTATATATTATGTAATGACGGACCTGCTGGACACTGTCTGTCAGACTCAGCACTGCAGACTCCTAAAGTAAGCTACTAGTATCAAGAAGATAGAAAAAAAAAAACCACGGGTAGGTGGTATACAATTATGGATGGACGAGCGACTGCCGACACAGAGGTAGCTACAGCCGTGGACTACCGTACTGTGTCTGCTGCTAATATAGACTGGATGATAATGAGATAAAATTAAAATATATATATATATCACACTAGTACTGCAGCCGGACAGGTATATATATTATGTAATGACGGACCTGCTGGACACTGTCTGTCAGACTCAGCACTGCAGACTCCTAAAGTAAGCTACTAGTATCAAGAAGATAGAAAAAAAAAAACCACGGGTAGGTGGTATACAATTATGGATGGACGAGCGACTGCCGACACAGAGGTAGCTACAGCCGTGGACTACCGTACTGTGTCTGCTGCTAATATAGACTGGATGATAATGAGATAAAATTAAAATATATATATATATATCACACTAGTACTGCAGCTGGACAGGTATATATTATGTAATGACGGACCTGCTGGACACTGTCTGCAGAATGCGTTTATAAAAACACCACACGACGAGTGTTTAACTTTTTCAGGCAGACAATCACAATATACTGGTGGTCAGCAGACAATCACAATACTGGTGGTCAGTGGTCACTGGTCAGTCACACTGGCAGTGGCACTCTGGCAGCAAAAGTGTGCACTGTACTTAAGTGCAGTCAGATAATGATATACAGTATATGATGCAGCACACTGGGCTGAGCACAGATATGGTATGTGTGACTGTGTCACACTGTGTATCGTTTTTTTTCAGGCAGAGAACGGATTAATTAAACTGGTGGCACTGGTCACTGGTCACACTATCAGCAGCAAGTAGTACTCCTCCTATATGCTCCCCAAAATTTGTGTCTCTCTCTAGTACTCTAGTCACTCTAAACGGAGAGGACGCCAGCCACGTCCTCTCCCTATCAATCTCAATGCACGTGTGAAAATGGCGGCGACGCGCGGCTCCTTATATAGAATCCGAGTCTCGCGATAGAATCCGAGCCTCGCGAGAATCCGACAGCGGGATGATGACGTTCGGGCGCGCTCGGGTTAACCGAGCAAGGCGGGAAGATCCGAGTCGCTCGGCCCCGTGTAAAAAAAACTGAAGTTCGGGCGGGTTCGGATTCCGAGGAACCGAACCCGCTCATCTCTAGTTTAAATACCCCAGTCTCTTTGTCCACCACACACCTTGATAAAGGCTCATCACGAGCAGAAATCATTAGTAATCATTAGAGATGAGCGGGTTCGGTTCTCCGAGATCCGAACCCCCCCGAACTTCACCTATTTTACACGGTTCCGAGGCAGCCTCGGATCTTCCCACCTTACTCGGTTAACCCGAACGCGCCCGAACGTCATCATCCCGCTGTCGGATTCTCGCGAGATTCGTATTCTATATAAAGAGCCGCGCATCGCCACCATTTTCACTCGTGCATTGGAGATTGAACGGAGAGGACGTGGCTGCGTTCTCTCCCTGAAAAGCTCTGTAATCTGTGCTCAGTGTGCTGCAAATATCTGTGCTCAGTGTGCTGCAAATATCTGTGCTCAGTGTGCTGAAAATATCTACGTTCTCTTCCTGAAAACGCTCCATATCTGTGCTCAGTGTGCTGCAAATATCTGTGCTCAGTGTGCTGCATTGTGGGGACTGGGGACCACCAGTATATAATTATAGTAGTACAGTACAGTAGGCCATTGCTGTATCTTGCAGCTCTGTGTCAAGTATACTATCTCTGTGCTGCATTATTGTGAGCAGTATATAGTAGGACAGTGCAGCATTTTGGTGACCAGCAGTATACATACAGTACAGTACAGTAGGCCATTGCTGTATCTTGCAGCTATGTGTCAAGTATACTATCTCTGTGCTGCATTATTGTGAGCAGTATATAGTAGGACAGTGCAGCATTTTGGTGACCAGCAGTATACATATAGTACAGTACAGTAGGCCATTGCTGTATATTGCAGCTCTGTGTCACTTCTAGTATCCTGATCAGTGCTCAATAACTGCTGCATTGTTGTGACCAGTATGTATACTGTACTGTGCGACGTGTGTTATAACCTGGTGATTTTATACATCCTGTAATCTGTACTGAGCGATGTGTGAGATACACTTGGGGATTATATACCCTGTTTACTGTACTGTGCAATGTTTGTGATACACCTGGTGATTATACACCCTGTATACTGTACTGAGCGATGTGTGAGATACACCTTGGGATTATACACCCTATATAATGTACTGTGTGATGTGTGAGATACACCTGGGGATTATACACCCTATATACTGTACTGTGTGATGTGTGAGATACACCTGGGGATTATACACCCTATATACTGTACTGTGTGATGTGTGAGATACACCTGGGGATTATACACCCTATATACTGTACTGTGCGATGTGTGTTATACACCTGATGATTATACATCCTGTGATCTGTACTGAGCGATGTGTGAGATACACCTGGGGATTATACACCCTATATACTGTACTGTGTGATGTGTGAGATACACCTGGGGATTGTACACCCTATATACTGTACTGTGTGATGTGTGAGATACACCTGGGGATTATACACCCTATATACTGTACTGTGCGATGTGTGTGATACACCTGGAAATTAATTATACACCCTGTATACTGTACTGTGTGACGTGTGTTATACACCTGGTGATTATACATCCTGTAATCTGTACTGAGCGATGTATGAGATACACTTGAGGATTATACACCCTATATACTGTACTGTGCGATGTGTGTTATACACCTGGTGATTATACATCCTGTAATCTGTACTGAGCGATGTGTGAGATACACCTGGGGATTATACACCCTATATACTGTACTGTGTGATGTGTGAGATACACCTGAGGATTATACACCCTATATTATTATTATTATTATTATTATTATTATCCTTTATTTATATGGCGCCACAAGGGTTCCACAGTGCCCAATTACAGAGTACATAAATAATCAATCCGGAAAACAGCAACTTACAGTTGATGACAGTACAGGACAAGTACAGGGTAAATAAACATAGTTACATCAGCAGATTACACTGGAATAAGTATCAGTTGGCATTAGACTGCTGGATGTGGTACAGTTGAAGATTATTTAAGTAAGACAAAGGATAAGCACATGAGGGAAGAGGGCCCTGCTCGTGAGAGTTTACAATCTAAAGGGGAGGGGTAGACAGACATGGGTGACACAGATGGGGTACATTGATAAAGTGGAACAGAGTGTTAGGATGAGATTTGGCTGGGTTTGGTGAAGAAGTGTACCCCCAGAAGGCACAAGTCAATACTTAACATTAAAAAATTAAAAGTAGGAGAAAATAAAAAAAGAATCGATAACTTTTACTGCTTTCAAAAAGGTCAATGGAAGCTGAAATAATGGACAACTACCTCATGGAAGCCAGATACAATATACCAAACAGTACTTAGCAGAGTTAGGAATGAGTGTTTATGAAATACAGTAACATTTTGTCATAATATTTCAGAAACTGCATGGCTGGTCTCTTGCACTCTTTTGCTCTAATACACCACCTGCTTTAGGATTTATATTCAAAAACATTATGTATCCATAACCCTAAAAACGTCAGTCTTCTTGGAAAGTGGTTTGTTCCTTTGTAAGGGAAAGAGAACAAACGTTCTCAAACAACGGTTTCTCAATTTCTTTTTCCTCTGGGAAGGGATTGTGGATTCGCAGGAATATCTGAGCATTTCTGTAATCAGAATGCAGCGACTTTCTACAAATGTTTATATTAGATTACATTTGGCAAAAAAAAAAAGTACAGAATCCCATTTAGGATGTCTTCACCAAATCGTAGACATAAATATGGAAATCGTCATCAAACTTAATGAAGTACACAGATGGTTTAGCTTTAACTTGATGAATAACCATGCCAGTCCTTTTTGATCCATCTTCTTTGGCATATTCCACTTGCTTGCCCACCAGGCTGTCCACAACCTCCCCTGGTTCTCTTTCAGCTGGAGGGGAATCATTTGAGTCTAGAATGATCCGAAGATCTCCTTCTTTATAGTCATCTAAAAGTTGATACATATATAAGACTGGGTCCTTTTCATAGGTTATATAAAACCATGTGTTCATAATAGGTGCTCGTGCTAATACCATCCCTCGCAACTCATCCTTGGAACCATCCTCTGTTTCAAACATATGCTCCACTGCTTTACCAATCATTGTGTCAGCCAAATGGGCATCGCTGATTCGGGATGAGGCAACTCTGTCTGGTAGAACTTCAAGAGCAGACACCCTTTCATCCTTGTGAAGCTCAAGTCCATAGACACAATCAAATCCATCATAATTTATAAGATAGAGGGAGGGATTCACTGGTGCTTGATTCAGAACTGTTCCTTTCCACTGGGTTATTGGCCCACTGCCCTCTTTAAACCCATGCTGTATTCTACAGCCTACAATATTTCGCCTTGGCTGGGAGATTGGTTTACTTTGTCCCATAATGTTTCGATGTTTCTTATGAGATGATCTTTTCTTCATCATATTTGCAGAAACACCTGCATGTGCTGCATCAGCTCTTGATCGCTGAGCGGCTGCCTTTCCAAATGAAGTCTTCATTCATCTGTGTATTAAAGGGCAGCAGGGCTGCCGAGCTAGGGTGAAAAGTGTAGTCACTCCAAGTTTGTTGTAGTCCTTCCAGTCTACATGAAAAAGAACCCCTTCCTTTCCACCTTTCAGAAAAACTCCGACCCTCAATTGCTCTGATCAGAAGTCACTTATTTGGGGCAGATAGGATGTGTTTCCTTCCACTCCCCCTGCAGGTGATGGCTGTGGCACAGTGCTCCCCTGCGGCCAGTTGCCCCAATCCTCCTCCTCCCTCCTTTGTCAGACTCCGTCACCACCACTGTGTGCTGCTATGGAAGAGCAGCTCCCGCCTCACTCCCCCTGAACTTTCAAGCCTTCCGCTCAGACACTCCAGCGCTCGTTCCCTTCCCTCACCCCCTCCCTCTCCACACACTGCCAGATTTGGAGCTGGCTGCTACTATACAGCCGCCTGTCACTCTGCTGCCAGGACCAGGCCTCACCTTCCTGCCAAATACTACTCACTCCAGAGCTGCATACTGTATACCGTTAAATCACATGGAAGCCTTGGGTGTGATACAGAAAGTTGATGAGCCTACTGAATGGGTAAGCTTCTTAGTAATTGTTGAAAAGAAAAATGGACAACTCCAAATATGTCTAGACCCCAGAGATTTAAACAAAGCTATTAAACGAGAACATTTCAAACTACCAACCAGAGATGAAATCATGTCGCAATTTGCGGGAGCAAAATGGTTCAGTAAATTGGACGCATCTTCAGGATTCTGGCAAATGAAGCTAGATGAGGCCAGCTCAAAGCTTTGTACATTTAATACACCAGAAGGTCGATACAGATTTCTTCGACTACCATATGGAATATTGTCTGCTCCAGAAGTATATCACAAAAAGATACACATGATTTTTGAACATATTCCAGGTGTTGAAACAATGATGGATGACATTATTGTCTGGGGATCTACAAAGGAAGAACATGATTCTAGATTGAGACAAGTAATGGAACTTGTCAAGAAAGTGAATCTAAAGCTAAACAAGGACAAATGTGAATTTGGCGTGAATACACTTACCTTTATGGGCGACGTGGTCTCGGATCAAGGTGTAAAACCAGACCCAAGGAAAATATCAGCCATAGTGAACATGGAACGTCCTAACAACAAAGACGACATCAGAAGATTCCTAGGAATGATTACTTACTTAGGAAAGTTTATTTCTCAACTCTCTGAATGAACAGCCTCTCTTAGATGGTTGTTGGACAAAGATAACGAGTGGATGTGGTCACATGAACAAGAAGAAAGTTGGCAAAACTTGAAACAGATCATTACAGAGCAACCAGTGCTAAAATTCTTTGATCCTGCGAAAAGAATAAGAATTTCAGCAGATGCTTCGCAAGTTGGCCTAGGCTCAGTGCTGTTACAAGAACATGAGGATACATGGCAACCAGTAATCTATGCATCAAGAACACTGACAAGTGCTGAAACAAGGTATGCTCAGATAGAAAAAGAACTTCTAGCGATCACATATGCATGTGAGCGATTTCATCAGTTTGTGTATGGTCAAACATTTACAGTGGAAACTGACCACAAGCCATTGGTAGCTATCATGACTAAATCATTACATGACTGTCCCATGAGAATTCAACGAATGCTTATCAGACTACAGAAATATGATGTACACTTGCTGTACTGTCCCGGCAAATACATGTACATTGCTGCTACACTTTCTCGTGCTGTGGACAAAAGTGAAGGTTCCAAATGTCTGATGGATGAAGAGATAGAAGCCTATGTTAATTTGATCGTAGCTTCTCTACCAGTGTCTCTTAAAAGACAAGAACAGATTAGGAAAGAAACTGAGACAGATGACACAATGAAAGTGTTGAAAGATATCATTCTGAAAGGTTGGCCAGCAGAAAAACATGCGTGCCCGCTGTCTATCCATGATTATTGGATGTACCGCAGTGACCTTACAGTTGTCAATGGTATTATTTACAAAGGCAATAGGTTTGTCATACCTGCACGACTAAGAAAAACAATGCTGTGCAAGATACATGAATGCCACTTAGGAGAAGAAAAATGTAAGCAGAGAGCGCGTGAAGTTTTGTATTGGCCAAGAATGAACCAAGACATAGCACAAACTACAGCTACATGTGAATTATGTCTTACGTATAGATCGAAACAGCAAGTCGAGCCACTGAGTCCTCACGCAGTGCTAGAGAGACCGTACCAGAAAGTTGGCGCAGATTTGTTTGATTGTAATGGGAAAACGTACATTGTCGTGACTGATTATTACTCTAACTACCCTGAGGTGAAGACACTACATCCAACTACTAGTAAAGCCGTAATCAATTGCATAAAGTCAATCTATGCAAGGCATGGTGTTCCTATGGAAGTGTTCACTGACAATGGTTCTCAGTTTTCCAGTGCTGAACTTAGACAATTTGCTGATGAGTGGGAATTTGTCCATACTACGTTAAGTCCCCACTATCCGCGCTCAAATGGGTTGGTGGAAAGTTCAGTAAAAACTGTAAAGAGTCTCATGAAAAAAGCTCAAGAAGGTAAAGAAGATTTCTACAAATGTCTTTTAATCTACCGCAGTACACCTTTACAGAATGGACTTTCTCCTGCACAAATGCTGATGGGAAGGAGGATTAGAGCAAATCTCCCGATACATGATAGACTGCTTAATACACATAACTCAGCGTTGGTCAGACTGAGTAAGGAACGTCAACAGGCGAAACAGAAACTGTTCCATGACAGGCGAGCAAAAAGCTTATCTGATTTAAAACCAGGTGACCAAGTCCGTCTCAGAGATCATGAGAAAGGTATTTGGGTGCAGAAAGGTATTGTGCAAGCACAAGTAGCACCAAGATCTTATACTATACGTACAGAGCATGGAACGGAAGTAAGAAGAAATCGGGTGGATTTAAGATCTCAACCTAACCATAATGAAGACAACATGACTGAAAAATACCCTTCATCTGACATGTATGATGATCCTGATAAAGGTGAACAAACCACGATTCTAGAAAGGTCCAACATGGTCGATGAAACACAGACTGTGTATAAAAGACCCAAAAGGGAAATACGCAAACCTGAGAGACTCATTGAAACGTGTTAGATGATGTTCTTAATATGACGTTGTTAATTGTTGCATTGAAGCATACAGGGCTTATCTTTAAAGAAAAGAGGATGTGATGTTAGTGTATTAATATTTGTAGACATTCCATCACTAATAGGTGTAAGCCTGAATCTTTAGTGATGGTCCCTGGGACCAAGGGAATGCTGGGAAGTGGGTGGTCCAGTGTGCAGTGTGCCTGGAGTTGGTGATGGAATAAAGCAGCACAGCAGTGAACTCACATGTCTCTGTGTCCTGATGACTGGATTTACAAACGTATGAACAAAACACACCTGGTGATTATACATCCTGTAATCTGTACTGAGCGATGTGTGAGATACACCTGGTAGTATCTGTGCTCAGTATCAGTGCTGCATTGTGGTGACCACCAGTATATAGTAGTATAGTACAGTAGTCCATTGCTGTATCTTGCAGCTCTGTGTCACTTCTAGTATCCTGATCAGTGCTTAATATCTGTGCTCAGTGTCAGTGCTGCATTGTGGTGACCAGTATACTACAGTATAATAGTCCAGTGCTGTTCTCGCTGCTCAGTGTCAGTTCTCCGTAGTATCATCAGTGATATGTATAATCAGTTCTCAGTATAATCAGTGCGCTGTTAGACGTGTGCCCGTTTTCCGCCATTAGTGCAGTGGGATATAGACAATTGATGAAGTTATTGTGTCTCCGGTACAAAATCCCATCTAGATTCCACTTCACTAGGCAGGCGATAGCGAGATTTTACCAATTAATATCAGTGATTTATAATTATTAATTACAGTGATCTTGCCAAATAATTCCAGTGATTTTGTCATTTTCTTCCAGTGATTTGGACCAATAATACCACTGATTAGAACGAATAATTCCAGTGATTTTGTCATTTTCTTCCAGTGATTTGGACCAATAATACCATTAATTAGAAAGAAAGACTGCGTAAGGAATATAATATGACAGCAGCAGCATAAACACGCCGTCCGTGCTTGCAGAGCGCTGCTTGGTGCATCACTTTGGCCTGCAAGGGGTTAAGGTTTTTGTAGTGGGAGGAACGTTGAGTGAGGAACTGGTAGGCCATTGGCCGGATTGGGGAAAGGGGCTGTACAGCCTGGATATAGGTGGCTAACCCACCATTTCCTGCCTCTTTCAGTGTCTTCACGCAGGCAGTGCAAGTATTGTTCATTCATTCAGTAATATATACTTTGATTTTTCTTCTCTTTTTTCCTTATCTTCTCTTTCCTATATTCCTACTTCTACATTCATCCTATTCCTAACTCTTTTATTCATTCTTCTCCTCTCTTGGAGGTTATTGCTGGGTATTCCCCCCCCTTTGCCTGCTGTGACTCCTCTCTTGCCCTGGGCATGTCGGGGTTACGAAACCCCCCTTCCCGTCCTGCACGCCGCGCTGGCCTCCCCGCCCGGCTTTTAGATTCCCCTGATGTTCCGCCGGGTCGGGGAAGCCCTGCTGCTGCGGCTGCTGTGGCTGTGAGGGAGACGAGGGCTGTGCGCGGCCGAGCTCGGCCGCCCGCCCGCGCTCCCCCACGTGCGTCCTCCCCGTCTCCTTCCCCGCTGCAATCAGCGGCGGGGGACGGAGCTGCTGTGGCTGTGAGGGAAACGAGGGCTGTGCGCGGCCGAGCTCGGCCGCCCGCCCGCGCTCCCCCACGTGCGTCCTCCCCGTCTCCTTCCCCGCTGCAATCAGCGGCGGGGGACGGAGCGCCGGGGAGCAGGAGAAGCCTCAGGCGGCCTGCCAGGGACGGTGTTTTACCGTCCCTGGCCCCGCCGCTTCTTACAGCGGGTGGCCGCGCGGGTCACGTGGGGCGGGGGCGGAGCTCCCGCCCGGCGGCCCGGCGGCTCTCACCAGTCAGCACGGCTGCCTCTGTTAGTGGGCGGGTGGGGGGTCGCGCGGCAGCCGGAATGCTGCCTGCGCGTGCTGCAAACATGCCGCACAGCAGGGGGGCCCATATGAGGCTTACCCCCTCTGTGCCACTACCCCCCTTACCCGTGCGGTCAGCGCCCTCCCGCGTTGGGGTGGGGCGTCGCCCCCGCTCCGCGCCAGCGGGGGGGGCATTAACTATTGGAGACAGTGCGGGGCTTGTCGCCCGGGGGCGGCCCGCGCCCGCCCGCGGTGTGCCTGCCCGTCCGACCTCCCCTTTCGTGGTGGGGCCCGGGGCGTCGGGCCCATCCAGGACGCCCGCCTTGGCAAGTGGCTCGGCCGCCGCCCGCGGCCGCGCGCCGCCTGGCAGACAGCGGCCGGGGTCGCGCCTGCCAGCTAATCACCCCACTAGGGGGCGGCGTGCGCAGGCGGATCACGACCCAGCACCCCCTCCCCGCATCCAATTTTCAACTGCCGACGCTTCCGCGGTCAGCTCTCAGTCCGACGTCGGACTCCTCCCTTCTAGTGGCGACGACTCTCCGGCTTCTCCTCCTGTGGCTGACGCTCGGGTCGGTAGACAGTCGAGGGGTCGGCAGTCTATACGCGGTGCCATGATTCCCGACAGTGAGGGATCCTCCGGATCCTTGCTCCCGACGGGAGGTTTGCGTACCGCACGTCGGGCGCGTGACGCGCGGAGGAGGTCCGTCCTTACTTCACCTGCCCCTGCGACTGCACCCTTGGTGGACGCCTCTGTCTTGTCCGCCATTTGTGCCGCTGTAGTGTCAGCGGTGGCTCCCTTGTTATCCTCCGTACCCGGGGGACTGGGGCGGCCCACCGCTTCCCTGGCGGATAGCATTGCGCAATCCCTTATTCCACTTCAGACTACTGGCGCAACTATCCCCCCTTTTGCCCCGCTCCCGGTGGCTGCGGGACCGGTGGCGGAGCAGGGGAACAATGTCTCTTTTGTCTCCCCAGCCACGGTAGTCGGATCGGCAATGGAGTCCGCCGGTGTATCCACGAGTCATTCGGTGGCCGGAGGCGCGGACGGCGTTCCCTCGCGAGCAGGTGAGTCTTCCTCGGACCCTGACTGGTCCAAGGGGAGCGCTAGCGGCTTGGGTTCGGGTACTCGCTCCAGCGCCTCTAGCATAGGTAGCAGCGCAGGTAGGATTTCCGGCAAGCGCAGTAGGCGCAGGCGTCGGGGCACAGATTCCTCCCTTGCCTCTACTTCCTCGGAGGGTCTGTCCTCCTCAGATGGCGGCTTGCACAGGGTGAAGCGTCGTAGACAACGCAAGCGGCGGTATTCCACCTCGTCCGCGTCCCAAGTATCGGTGGAATCAGACACCGTGCACTGCGCCAATACGGCGGTACAACGTGGACTCAGGCCCCGGATCCGGGACCGTATCCGTAAGGGCCAATATGTGAACATTTTTGCCCTTACCAGCGACGATCGCAAAGCCTTGCTTTCGGCTAAGAAAAAGGGGCAGGGTAGCGAGGACGCTTTGCGGTCCTACCAGAATTGGGTCCGCTGCATGTTGATCTTTGCGGCGTGTTACCTAGAGACGCGCCCGGATGAACATATGAACGTGGTGCGCTATCAATTTCTTATACACGTTCTGTACCATAAGTACAAAGGGTCTGCCTGGCGGCGCTACGACGAGGATTTCCGACGCAAACAACATGGCCGGGAGATCTATAACTTTGGTAAAAAAGACGTGGAATTGTGCTCTGAACTGACACAAGGTTCGGCCGCCACAGATGACGGCGGCACGGCAAGACGATGGGCAAAAAAACCTGCCTCTCGTTCTGCCGGCTTTCGCGGAGGCGCAGGGCGCGCGGGGCATGGGAAATGCTTCGCTTTTAATAATGCACAATGCGACTTGGGGGGGCGATGTCGTTTTCGCCACTCCTGTATCAGATGTGGCGGGGGCCACGGCATTAAAGATTGCCCCAGTCCTGGGACCGGGAGTGCTTTTGGCTCGCAGCCCCGACAGAGTCGCGCTCCCGCGGCCACCGGCGCTAGCCACAGCTCCCACCCCAATTAGACTTTGCGCGCTCATTCCCTGGCTGCGACGATACCCGCGGTCGGAGGACGCCCGATTTTTACACTTAGGTTTCGCGTCGGGTTTCCCCTTGCCGATACATGGACGGGTGGGTCCTGGGGCGGGTACTAACCTGCGTTCGGCTCGGGTGTTTCCGGACGTGCTCCGGCACAAGGTAGAGGCGGAGGTGACCTTAGGGAGGATGATAGGCCCTTTCCGGGAGCCCCCCTTGCCAGACTTGGTCTTGTCCCCCGTAGGCGTAGTGCCCAAAAAGACAGCGGGCAAATTTCGCCTCATCCAACACCTTTCCTGTCCTGCGGGGTCCTCGGTTAATGACGCTATCCCTGCTGACCAGTGTAGGGTCGTTTACCTGTCCTTTGATTCGGCCATTGACACCGTACGGTCTTTTGGCCCAGGGGCAGTTATGTGTAAGTTGGACATCCAGTCTGCGTTTCGTCTCCTTCCGCTGCACCCTTCCGCCTTCAGGTTTATGGGTTTTAAGCTGGACGATGGCTACTACATAGATCGGTGCCTCCCTATGGGTTGTTCTATCTCTTGCGCCTACTTTGAGAGATTCAGTTCCTTCCTCCACTGGTGTCTCCAGCAGGCAACGGGCGAACGGGGAATTTCCCACTACTTGGACGATTTTCTGTTTATCGGCCCCTCAGACTCCCCTCGCTGCGTCAACCTGCTGCAGGGGGCTCTGGCCCTCTTTGCGCGCTTCGGGGTTCCGGTTGCACCAGAAAAGACGGAGGGACCCTCCGCCTCCTTGGTTTACCTCGGGATCCAGATTGATACGGTCAGGGGTCTCTGTAGGCTTCCTTCGGACAAGGTGTTGCGTTTACGTGACGGTATTATATATGCGCTGTCCGCGGGCAAGCTCACTCTCAAACAGGCCCAATCCCTATTGGGCCTGTTTAACTTTGCTTGCAAAGTGATCCCCATGGGCAGGGTTTTCTGTAGAAAATTGGAACGGGCTACCGTGGGGGTTAGACGCCCGCATCATTTCCTCAGGTTGTCCCTCGAAATCCGTCGGGATCTAAGCATTTGGGACGAATTTCTTGTTCGTTTCAACGGCACCTGTATTTGGCAGGAGGCGATCGTGTCTAGCCCGACCCTGGAGCTTTTCACGGACGCCTCCGGCGCTTTCGGGTTTGGCGCTTACTTTGCGGGTCGTTGGTGTGCCTCTCCTTGGCACATGCCTGGCTTCGCATGGGCCTCACTACGAACATGCTGTTGCTGGAAATTTTTCCTATTCTGGTCGCTTTAGACTTATGGCGCGATGCCCTGCGTAATAAACATGTTGTCTTCTGGTGCGACAATCTGGGCGTGGTTTTTGCCATCAACCGCCAAAAATCCACGTCCTTGCCGGTATTGCGGGTCATGGCGCAGATAGTCTTGTTATGTTTGGTCAACAACATTACGTTGCGAGCCAAACATGTCCCTGGCGTGCGTAACGAAATTGCAGATGCCCTGTCACGCGGCGATTTGCAGCGATTTAGGCGCTTGGCTCCTGCAGCTCTCCTCCATGGGGAATTATGTCCTGCTTCTGTGTGGCAGGTCATCCACCCGGAATGGAGGCGTTAGCCCACAGGTCATTGGCCCCTGCAACTTTTGCGGCCTATCGGGCCGCCTGGGAGCGGTGGTGTCGCTTCATCCGGGAGAGAGGCCAGTGTGGTAAGACCTCTCATGATTTACTTTTAGATTACATCTGGGTTCTGTACTCCGACGGGATTTCGCGGGCGTCTGTTAACAGGGTTCTGGCAGGTATCTCTTACTTTCTGCAGCTGCGGGGGGAAGCGGATTTTACGAAGTCCTTTTTCCTCCGGCGGGTGTTGAAAGGTTGGGCTCGGGCCACCCCGCCCCTCCCGGATACCCGCCAGCCGATCACCGGTGCTTTGCTGAGGCGGATTTTGGGATCCCTACAGAGCATTTGCTTTTCGGGATACGAGGTTCGCCTCTTCCGGGCGGCCTTTACTATGGCCTTCCACGGTGCGTTCAGGGTGGGTGAGCTGGTGTCCGTCTCTCGGGCTT
Source organism: Pseudophryne corroboree (assembly GCF_028390025.1). Taxonomy (NCBI): domain Eukaryota; kingdom Metazoa; phylum Chordata; class Amphibia; order Anura; family Myobatrachidae; genus Pseudophryne; species Pseudophryne corroboree. The sequence goes on from NC_086453.1 coordinate 65,678,743, forward strand.
CGGTCTCGCCCATGCTGGAGGCCCACGTCGTCATCCGCCCCGACGGTTTATGGTGCAGAATTCAGCGCTCCAAGACTGACGTAGCCGGCAGGGGGCAGTGGGTTCGAATGGGTCCGGCTCGTGCGCGGGGCATTTGTCCAGTTTCCGCGGCCCGGGCATATTCGTCCATACGGCCTCCAACGCCCACCGGGTGGCTCGTCCATTGTGACGGCGCCCCGTTGACCAGATATCAATTCCGGTCGGTTTTGGGGCGTTGTATTTTGTACCTGGGTCTATCTCCGGCCGACTATGGGACTCACTCTTTCCGCATCGGCGCTGCTTCAGCTGCCGCTGCGGCGGGTTGGTCCGAGGTCGAAGTCCGGGCACTGGGTAGGTGGAGGTCTGGTGCAGTCAGACGCTATATCAGGCCTTTTCCTCCCAGTGCGCCCCTTTGAGGACTAGCCGCTCGTCGCAGTTGCACTTTGTGATTGCGGGGGCCTTGAGGAATTTTTGTTTTATCGTTGGTTTTAATTTCGGCTTTTGCCGGCTAACGAAGTTTCGTTTTTGCCTCAAGTCAAATTGGGCGGCCCCCCCCCCCCCCCACACTCCCCCCCGTTAGGGCTGCAGTCAGGTTTCTCATTTACATACCTTATTTATATCATTCCTAACCTTAGCACACCTTATTTTGCAGGGCGGCGGTTAGATCCGCACTTTCTATGGTTTGTCGGCCATTCCTACATCTACTGGCTGTCCGTGTCGGCTCTGGCCTGCGACACCGCCCGGTTTCCGGAGCTGCAGGCTGTGCGCTGGTTGGGGCGTAGAGGCCTCCGCTGGGATGGCCTGCGGGACTGGCTTCGGGCGGCAGTTGGCCGATTCGGGTACCCCCTGATTTTGGTCTTGCATCTGGGGGGCAATGATCTGGTACGCCGCACTGGGCTCGACATTCGCCTCGAAATCAGGTGCCAGCTACTGGAACTCATGGCTGACTGGCCGTTTTGCCTCATCCTCTGGTCGGACATCGTTCCTCGGCGGTCTTGGCGCGGAGCCTTTAACCCCGGGGCGATTGACCTGGTTCGGAGGAGGGTCAATTCGGTCGCTGGTCCTCCAGCATGGCGGGCTGGTTGTGCCGCACGGTGGTATTTCCTACCGTGACCCGACACAATACCGGTCTGACGGGGTGCATTTGTCCCCGGCTGGCATGCTGATCTTCCTGGAGGACATTATTTACATTCTTAGGTCCCTATAGATAGCTCTTTCCTGTTGATAGTTCATTTGGTTTTCTTTTGTGCTTTCTTAAGTCTCTCTAGTTAGTTTTTTCTGTTTTTGTTGTGTGGGTTTTTTAGTTCGGTGGCGGTGGCAGGTTTGTAACCTGGCAGTTGGCCGGTTTTCTGAACGGTTACTTAAGTTTAATGATGAGTTCACAGTTAGTCAGTTTGGGTGTATTTATAGGTAATTTATATCTTTTAGAATTAGTTTACGGGCATCATTTTGACAAGTGGGTCCATATAATTAGTATAAAACATATGTGGATGTCGGGGCCGGTGGCCCAACTTTTATCCCGTAGGGGCGGAGCGTACCTCCGTCCCTGCAACCGTTGGGGGACAGGGGTAGTGGCAGAAGGTCGACCCCTGTCCTTGGATTTTTGATTTTCGATGTCTGGGATGGAGGCAGCAGGCCGATCCCGGAACATCTGGGGCAGGAGGCTCCCTAACACATATGTTTTTTACTGCTTGTTTTTTATGTATTATAATGTTTATCACCCATGTTACATTTATTATGTTTAACCGTTCTTCTCCTCGCCACCTTTAGTTAGAGAGGGAAGTCTGCATTTTAGTTTTAGTATTTAATAGGCCTCCCTCTCAGTCAGAAAATAAAAGCTGACCCCTTTCACGCCAACTACAGTTGTGGTGTCTTTATTTCATAAGATAAGTGTGCTTGAGTGGCGCGTGGAAGCATCTGACGTGTGAGGTTTATAATTCCAGTGATTTTGTCATTTTCTTCCAGTGATTTGGACCAATAATACCATTGATTATAACAAATAATTCCTGTGAATTTGAGGTGTTTGTGTCGCTTAGCTTAGCTGTCCAGCGACCACAGTGCACCTCTTTTTCTCTTTTCTTTGCATCATGTGCTGTTTGGGGCCAATTTTTTTAAGTGCCATCCTGTCTGACACTGCAGTGCCACTCCTAGATGGGCCAGGTGTTTGTGCCGCCCTCTTGGGTCGCTTAGCTTAGTCATCCAGCGACCCCGGTGCAAATTTTAGGACTAAAAATAGTATTGTGAGGTGTGAGGTGTTCAGAATAGACTGGAAATGAGTGGAAATTGTGGTTATTGAGGTTAATAACACTATAGGATCAAAATTACCCCCACATTCTATGATTTAAGCTGTATTTGAGGGGTTTTTGGAAAAAAATCACAAGAATCCAAAACACACCCGAATCCGACAAAAAATTTTCAGGGAGGTTTTGGCAAACGCGTCCGAATCCAAAACACGACCGCGGAACCGAATCCAAAACCACAACACAAAACCCGAAAAATTTCCGGTGCACATCTCTAGTAATTATTTGGACAGACTGTAGCAGACTAAGGAGTGAGTGGGAGTGACCAGGAGCTGTCAAGCCAGTGATGAGACGGTGCTGATATCCCGGGAGGTACCTGTACTAACTAGTGATGAGCGGGTTCGGTTTCCGAGAAACCGAACCCTCCCGAGCTTTACCTTTTTTACACGGGTCCGAGCAGACTCGGATCCTCCCGCCTTGCTCGGTTAACCCGAGCGCGCCCGAACGTCATCATCCCGCTGTCGGATTCTCGCGAGATTCGGATTCTATAAGCAGCCGCGCGTCGCCGCCATTTTCACACGTGCATTGGAGATGATAGGGAGAGGACGTGGCTGGCGTCCTCTCCGTTTAGTAGAAGTCAGAAGACAGTTGATTTCATTTGATTGCTTGTGCTTGTTTATTACTATAATTGCGGGGAGGATTGGGGAGCAGCTGTTAGGAGGAGTACAGTGCAGAGTTTAGTTTTTATCCGTTCTCTGCCTGAAAAAAACGCTCCATACCATATCTGTGCTCAGTGTGCTGCATGATATATCTGTGCTGAGTGCTCACACTGCTTAATTGTGGGGACTGGGGAGCAGCTATAGCAGGAGTACAGTGCAGAGTTTTGCTGACAGTGACCACCAGTATACGTTTGTCTGCCTGAAAAACACTCCATATCTGTGCTCACAGTGTGCTGCTTTATTGTGGGGACTGGGGACCACCAGTATAATTAATATTATATATAGGAGGAGTACAGTGCAGAGTGCACTGCTGTACCTACCTCTGTGTCGTCATCCATTAAGTATACTATCCATCTACATTCCTATACCTGTGGTGCATTTTAATTTAGCAGTTTGCTGACAGTGTCCACCAGGTCCAGTATACTATATATAGCAGTACGGTAGGCCACTGCTGTACCTACCTCTGTGTCGTCACTCGTCATCCATTAAGTATACTATCCATCCATCTACATTGTATACCTGTGGTGCCTTTTTATTAGACTAGTTTAGCAGTTTGCTGACAGTGTCCACCAGGTCCAGTATACTGTATATAGCAGTACGGTAGGCCACTGCTGTGTACCTACCTCTGTGTCGTCACTCGTCATCCATAAAGTATACTAGTATCCATCCATCTACATTGTATACCTGTGGTGCCTTTTTTTTAGACTAGTTTAGCAGTTTGCTGACAGTGTCCACCAGGTCCAGTATACTGTATATAGCAGTACGGTAGGCCACTGCTGTGTACCTACCTCTGTGTCGTCACTCGTCATCCATAAAGTATACTAGTATCCATCCATCTACATTGTATACCTGTGGTGCCTTTTTTTTAGACTAGTTTAGCAGTTTGCTGACAGTGTCCACCAGGTCCAGTATACTGTATATAGCAGTACGGTAGGCCACTGCTGTGTACCTACCTCTGTGTCGTCACTCGTCATCCATAAAGTATACTAGTATCCATCCATCTACATTGTATACCTGTGGTGCCTTTTTTTTAGACTAGTTTAGCAGTTTGCTGACAGTGTCCACCAGGTCCAGTATACTGTATATAGCAGTACGGTAGGCCAATGCTGTGTACCTACCTCTGTGTCGTCACTCGTCATCCATAAAGTATACTAGTATCCATCCATCTACATTGTATACCTGTGGTGCCTTTTTTTTAGACTAGTTTAGCAGTTTGCTGACAGTGTCCACCAGGTCCAGTATACTGTATATAGCAGTATGGTAGGCCACTGCTGTACCTACCTCTGTGTCGTCACTCGTCATCCATTAAGTATACTATCCATCCATCTACATTGTATACCTGTGGTGCCTTTTTTTTAGACTAGTTTAGCAGTTTGCTGACAGTGTCCACCAGGTCCAGTATACTGTATATAGCAGTACGGTAGGCCACTGCTGTGTACCTACCTCTGTGTCGTCACTCGTCATCCATAAAGTATACTAGTATCCATCCATCTACATTGTATACCTGTTGTGCCTTTTTTTTAGACTAGTTTAGCAGTTTGCTGACAGTGTCCACCAGGTCCAGTATACTGTATATAGCAGTACGGTAGGCCACTCCTGTGTACCTACCTCTGTGTCATCACTCGTCATCCATAAAGTATACTAGTATCCATCCATCTACATTGTATACCTGTGGTGCCTTTTTTTTAGACTAGTTTAGCAGTTTGCTGACAGTGTCCACCAGGTCCAGTATACTGTATATAGCAGTACGATAGGCCACTGCTGTGTACCTACCTCTGTGTCGTCACTCGTCATCCATAAAGAATACTAGTATCCATCCATCTACATTGTATACCTGTGGTGCCTTTTTTTTAGACTAGTTTAGCAGTTTGCTGACAGTGTCCACCAGGTCCAGTATACTGTATATAGCAGTACGGTAGGCCACTGCTGTGTACCTACCTCTGTGTCGTCACTCGTCATCCATAAAGTATTCTAGTATCCATCCATCTACATTGTATACCTGTGGTGCCTTTTTTTTAGACTAGTTTAGCAGTTTGCTGACAGTGTCCACCAGGTCCAGTATACTGTATATAGCAGTACGGTAGGCCACTGCTGTGTACCTACCTCTGTGTCGTCACTCGTCATCCATAAAGTATACTAGTATCCATCCATCTACATTGTATACCTGTGGTGCCTTTTTTTTAGACTAGTTTAGCAGTTTGCTGACAGTGTCCACCAGGTCCAGTATACTGTATATAGCAGTACAGTAGGCCACTGCTGTGTACCTACCTCTGTGTCGTCACTCGTCATCCATAAAGTATACTAGTATCCATCTACATTGTATACCTGTGGTGCCTTTTGGTTGTGCGCAGTAAATATAGTAGTAGGCTATTGCTATTGATACTGGCATATAATTCCACACATTAAAAAATGGAGAACAAAAATGTGGAGGTTAAAGGGAAAGATCAAGATCCACTTCCACCTTGTGCTGAAGCTGCTGCCACTAGTCATGGCCGAGACGATGAAATGCCATCAACGTCGTCTGCCAAGGCCGATGCCCAATGTCATAGTAGAGAGCATGTAAAATCCAAAACACAAAAGTTCAGTAAAATGACCCAAAAATCAAAATTAAAGGCGTCTGGGGAGAAGCGTAAACTTGCCAATATGCCATTTACGACACGGAGTGGCAAGGAACGGCTGAGGCCCTGGCCTATGTTCATGGCTAGTGGTTCAGCTTCAAATGAGGATGGAAGCACTCATCCTCTTGCTAGAAAAAAGAAAAGACTTAAGCTGGCAAAAGCACAGCAAAGAACTGTGCGTTCTTCAAAATCACAAATCCCCAAGGAGAGTCCAATTGTGTCGGTTGCGATGCCTGACCTTCCCAACACTGGACGGGAAGAGCTTGCGCCTTCCACCATTTGCACGCCCCCTGCAAGTGCTGGAAGAAGCACCCGCAGTCCAGTTCCTGATAGTCAAATTGAAGATGTCACTGTTGAAGTACACCAGGATGAGGATATGGGTGTTGCTGGCGCTGGGGACGAAATTGACAAGGAGGATTCTGATGGTGAGGTGGTTTGTTTAAGTCAGGCACCCGGGGAGACACCTGTTGTCCGTGGGAGGAATATGGCCATTGACATGCCTGGTCAAAATACAAAAAAAATCAGCTCTTCGGTGTGGAATTATTTCAACACAAATGCGGACAACAGGTGTCAAGCCGTGTGTTGCCTTTGTCAAGCTGTAATAAGTAGGGGTAAGGACGTTAACCACCTCGGAACATCCTCCCCTATACGTCACCTGCAGCGCATTCATCATAAGTCAGTGACAAGTTCAAAAACTTTGGGTGACAGCGGAAGCAGTCCACTGACCACTAAATCCCTTCCTCTTGTAACCAAGCTCCAGCAAACCACACCACCAACTCCCTCAGTGTCAATTTCCTCCTTACCCAGGAAAACCAATAGTCCTGCAGGCCATGTCACTGGCAATTCTGACGAGTCCTCTCCTGCCTGGGATTCCTCCGATGCATCCTTGAGTGTAACGCCTACTGCTGCAGGCGCTGCTGTTGTTGCTGCTGGGAGTCGATCGTCATCCCAGAGGGGAAGTCGGAAGACCACTTGTACTACTTCCAGTAAGCAATTGACTGTCCAACAGTCCTTTGCGAGGAAGATGAAATATCACAGCAGTCATCCTGCTGCAAAGCGGATAACTGAGGCCTTGGCAGCCTGGGCGGTGAGAAACGTGGTTCCGGTATCCATCGTTAATTCAGAGCCAACTAGAGACTTGATTGAGGTACTGTGTCCCCGGTACCAAATACCATCTAGGTTCCATTTCTCTAGGCAGGCGATACCGAAAATGTACACAGACCTCAGAAAAAGACTCACCGGTGTCCTAAAAAATGTACCCAATGTCCACTTAACCACGGACATGTGGACAAGTGGAGCAGGGCAGACTCAGGACTATATGACTGTGACAGCCCACTGGGTAGATGTATTGCCTCCCGCAGCAAGAACAGCAGCGGCGGCACCAGTAGCAGCATCTCGCAAATGCCAACTCGTTCCTAGGCAGGCTACGCTTTGTATCACCGCTTTCCAGAATAGCCACACAGCTGAAAACCTCTTACGGCAACTGAGGAAGATCATCGCAGAATGGCTTACCCCAATTGGACTCTCCTGGGGATTTGTGACATCGGACAACGCCAGCAATATGGGCATTACATCTGGGCAAATTCCATCACGTCCCATGTTTTGCACATACCTTGAATTTGGTGGTGCAGAATTATTTAAAAAACGACAGGGGCGTGCAAGAGATGCTGTCGGTGGCCCGAAGAATTGCGGGCCACTTTCGGCGTTCAGGCACCGCGTACCGAAGACTGGAGCACCACCAAACATTCCTGAACCTGCCCTGCCATCATCTGAAGCAAGAGGTGGTAACGAGGTGGAATTCAACCCTCTATATGCTTCAGAGGATGGAGGAGCAGCAAAAGGCCATTCAAGCCTATACATCTGGCCACGATATAGGCAAAGGAGGTGGAATGCACCTGACTCAAGCGCAGTGGAGAATGATTTCAACGTTGTGCAAGGTTCTGCAACCCTTTGAACTTGCCACACGTGAAGTCAGTTCAGACACTGCCAGCCTGAGTCAGGTCATTCCCCTCATCAGGCTTTTGCAGAAGAAGCTGGAGACATTGAAGGAGGAGCTAAAACAGAGCGATTCCGCTAGGCATGTGGGACTTGTGGATGGAGCCCTTAATTCGCTTAACCAGGATTCACGGGTGGTCAATCTGTTGAAATCAGAGCACTACATTTTGGCCACCGTGCTCGATCCTAGATTTAAAACCTACGTTGTATCTCTCTTTCCGGCAGACACAAGTCTGCAGAGGTTCAAAGACCTGCTGGTGAGAAAATTGTCAAGTCAAGCGGAACGTGACCCGTCACCATCTCCTCCTTCACATTCTCCCGCAACTGGGGGTGCGAGGAAAAGGCTAAGAATTCTGAGCCCACCCGCTGGCGGTGATGCAGGGCAGTCTGGAGCGAGTGCTGACATCTGGTCCGGACTGAAGGACCTGCCACTGATTACTGACATGTCTTCTACTGTCACTGCATATGATTCTCTCACCATTGAAAGAATGGTGGAGGATTATATGAGTGACCGCATCCAAGTAGGCACGTATACTGGCAGGAAAAAGAGGCAATCTGGAGGCCCTTGCAGAAACTGGCTTTATTCTACCTAAGTTGCCCTCCCTCCAGTGTGTACTCCGAAAGAGTGTTTAGTGCAGCCGCTCACCTTGTCAGCAATCGGCGTACGAGGTTACTTCCAGAAAATGTGGAGAAGATGATGTTCATTAAAATGAATTATAATCAATTCCTCCGTGGAGACATTCACCAGCAGCAATTGCCTCCAGAAAGTACACGGGGACCTGAGATGGTGGATTCCAGTGGGGACGAATTAATAATCTGTGAGGAGGGGGATGTACACAGTGAAAGGGGTGAGGAATCGGAGGATGATGATGAGGTGGACATCTTGCCTCTGTAGAGCCAGTTTGTGCAAGGAGAGATTGATTGCTTCTTTTTTGGTGGGGGCCCAAACCAACCAGCCATTTCAGTCACAGTCATGTGGCAGACCCTGTCGCTGAAATGATGGGTTCGTTAAAGTGTGCATGTCCTGTTTATACAACATAAGGGTGGGTGGGAGGGCCCAAGGACAATTCCATCTTGCACCTCTTTTTTCTTTCATTTTTCTTGGCATCATGTGCTGTTTGGGGACATTTTTTTGGAAGGGCCATCCTGTCTTGATTGACACTGCAGTGCCACTCCTAGATGGGCCAGGTGTTTGTGTCGGCCACTTGTGACGCTTAGCTTAGTCACACAGCGACCTTGGTGCGCCTCTTTTTTTCTTTGCATCATGTGCTGTTTGGGGAGTATTTTTTTGAAGTGCCATCCTGCCTGACACTGCAGTGCCACTCCTAGATGAGCCAGGTGTTTGTGTCGGCCACTTGGGTCGCTTAGCTTAGTCACACAGCTACCTCATTGCGCCTCTTTTTTTCTTTGCATCATGTGCTGTTTGGGGAGTATTTTTTGGAAGGGCCATCCTGCCTGACACTGCAGTGCCACTCCTAGATGGGCCAGGTGTTTGTGTCGGCCACTTGTGTCGCTTAGCTTAGTCACACAGCCACCTTGGTGCGCCTCTTTTTTTCTTTGCATCATGTGCTGTTTGGGGAGTATTTTTTGGAAGGGCCATCCTGTCTTGATTGACACTGCAGTGCCACTCCTAGATGGGCCAGGTGTTTGTGTCGGCCACTTGTGTCGCTTAGCTTAGTCACACAGCCACCTTGGTGCGCCTCTTTTTTTCTTTGCATCATGTGCTGTTTGGGGAGTATTTTTTTGAAGGGCCATCCTGCCTGACACTGCAGTGCCACTCCTAGATGGGCCAGGTGTTTGTGTCGGCCACTTGGGTCGCTTAGCTTAGTCACACAGCTACCTCATTGCGCCTCTTTTTTTCTTTGCATCATGTGCTGTTTGGGGAGTATTTTTTTGAAGTGCCATCCTGTCTGACACTACAGTGCCACTCCTAGATGGGCCAGGTGTTTGTGTCGGCCACTTGGGTCGCTTAGCTTAGTCACACAGCGACCTTGGTGCGCCTCTTTTTTTTTCTTTGCATCATGTGCTGTTTGGGGGGTATTTTTTGGAAGGGCCATCCTGTCTTGATTGACACTGCAGTGCCACTCCTAGATGGGCCAGGTGTTTGTGTCGGCCACTTAGGTCGCTTAGCTTAGCCATCCAGCGACCTCGGGGCAAATTTTAGGACTAAAAATAATATTGTGAGGTGTGAGGTGTTCAGAATAGACTGAAAATGAGTGGTAATTATGGTTATTGAGGTTAATAATACTGTGGGATCAAAATGACCCCCAAATTCTATGATTTAAGCTGTTTTTGAGGGTTTTTTGAAAAAAACACCCGAATCCAAAACACACCCGAATCCGACAAAAAATTTTCGGTAAGGTTTTGCCAAAACGCGTCCGAATCCAAAACACGGCCGCGGAACCGAACCCAAAACCAAAACACAAAACCCGAAAAATTTACGGTGCACATCACTAGTACTAACATCACACATGCACTTAAGGGTGGACACCTCTTGTCCCCCCACTAGATTTGGTACGCACACTTGCCCCCCAAAAATTTGGTAGATTTTTATTTTAGTGGAATCAATGCTGTTTTTATAATGGAAATAAAACTGTAATTCACCATATATATTCCCTCATCTCTGTTCTTTTGGAGGGAAAGAAGTGGAATAGTGACTGTAGTGAAAATTCTCTGGTAGAACTGAATCTTCTAATATTGGTTTATCCAGGAAGAAGGCTCCGTGTGAGACCATACATTAGATCCCAGAGGGTGTGCACATCAGCAAATTGTGGCTGTATTGTGGACTTAATAGAAGTGGGTGTGACCACTTCAGCAGTTGTTGCAGCACTATTGATTTGGAGCGCTGGTTTGATAACAGGATTTTAATACTCACCGGTAAATCCTTTTCAACTAGTCCGTAGGGGATGCTGGGGTCCATTTTAGTACCATGGCGTATAGACTGGATCTTTGGGAGCCAATGACACTTTGGGAGTTTCATAGTGTGGGCTGGCTCCTCCCTCTATGCACCTCCTACCAGACTCAGTCTAGAAACTGTGGCCGAGGAGATGGACATACTTCGAGAGAAGGAAATACACAGATAGTGGTGAGATTCACACCAGCTCACACATAACCAAAGAAACCATGCCAACAAGCATGAACATGAAGCAAACACATGCTAACCAGCATGAAAAAGTACAGCAACAGCTGAACCAATAATTATCAAGTAACAATGCAAGAAAATGAAGCACTGGGCATGCGCCCAGCATCTGCTACGGACTAGGAGAAAAGGATTTACCGGTAGGTATTAAAATCCTGTTTTCTCTTACGTCCTAGAGGGTGCTGGGGTCCATTTTAGTACCATGGGGATGTACCAAAGCTCCCAGTACGGGAGGGAGAGTGCTGAGGTTCCTGCAGAACTGATTGACCAAACTTAAGGTCTTCAGAGGCCAAAGTGTCAAACTTGTAGAACTTAGCAAACGTGTTTGACCCTGACCAAGTAGTTGCTTGGCAAAGCTGAAGAGCCAAGACACCCCAGGCAGCTGCCCAGGAAGAACCCACCTTACGAGTAGAGTGGGCCTGTATAGATTATGGAACCGGCAAACCTGCCGTGAAATAAGCATGCTGGATAGTAAACCTGATCCAGCGAGCAGTCGTCTGCTTAGAAGCAGGACACCGGGTTATTACCCTCACAAGCGCTCCATACCCCCTGCCACAAGCTGCCCTGGTCATCCTGTGTCAGTGGGGCTGAGCTGCGGAGCCAGGGGCCAGTTACTTCCGACCCTGCGGGTTGTGGCCTCCCCACCCCACTGCAGCCGGGACCTCGGGTTCCCCTGTCACTACCTTGGCCCGCCGGAAGTCCGCGAACGGATGCCTGCTGTCCGCGGCTAGTGCCCGCCTGACCCGGCTTCATCTTCCCCGCTTAGCTGAACACTCACCGGGGGTCTGTGCGCCGGGAGCCTGTGCACGCTGCGTGCAGTGGGAGTCCCGGCTGGCATTGGCGGACGGTGCCCAGAGCCCATCTGAGATCGAGGGCTGCTGCAGGGGACCTGGAGACCGCGGAATTTCCCCTGGTACATCGCTGACTCTCCTGCCGCTGTCCACCCACTTGGAGGTCTCTCAGCACGGCTCCACAAGTAAGTTTTCTAAGGGGTCAGAGTGTGTTCCGCCCTTGTCCACCGGGGGTCTCCTGTGTGCATCTGATAGTGGGCTCCCGTCGCGGCTTGTGGTGGGCTCCTTCACAGGGAGCAGACGGCAGCCAGAGCACCTGCCTGCCCTATCACCTCAGTCGGTTGGGCTCATTACTGCTCGCTGTGGGGCCTGCTGGAGGACATGGATCGGGCAAAAAGGTACGGCGGCCATCTTGACTATATCTGATTGGTCCGATCTATGCCCATTTGCTACTGCCCTGCGACTGGCCCCGGGGGGAATACTATTACGCCCGACCCAGGCGGCACCGAATGAGTGGGCTGGAGCGTTGAAATCACCGCAGCTTCAGATGTGATTTCTCATGTTGGCTCTCCTCTCCGTCCCCTGCACTCATTCATGCTCTGACCTGCTCTGACTGATGCCTTAACAGTGTTGCCTGGGAGAAGATTTACATTTGCGCCTTCTACCTTTACATTTTTTAATTTTTTTTTCTTTCTAAATATTGTTTTTGTGTCTAACGTTATCTTCAGTCATTATGCCTCCGAAGAAACATAAAGTGTCCAAAACTGTGTCTCAAGTGGCATTTTTCAAACCTACGCCTCTTCGTTCTGCTGCTGCGACGAAGAATGCAATGGATACTGGCGCAGTGTCCACCCCTCCCCCGGCTACAGCTATGTCACTGTCCCCTGCCCACAGCGCCGCTGAATCTTCTCAGCTGAGCGAGGGTGATGCCTTAACAGTCGGCACTATGAAACTCCTACTTGCGCAGTTCAAGGACGAAGTTGCGGCAGAGTTCCGTGCGATGTTCCAAGCATGTCAACATGCCATAGATGATCTAGGAGAACGCACCAATCATTTAGAATCTAAAATGGGAGAAGTGGTAGGATCTCATAACGATCTAATTGTTTCCCATGAGATGCTGGAAAGTGAAGTGTCCCTTCTTCGTGACAAAATGGCTGATATCGAGGACAGATGGCGCCGAAACAACCTCAAGTTGCGGGGTGTTCCGGAAACCATCTCAAACAGTAGTCTAGATGATGCCGCCCTTGAGCTATTTCGGAAACTATTGCCGTCGGCCTCTGCATCAGATCTCCTTATTGATCGCATCCACAGATTGCCCAAAGCGAGAACTGCCCCGGACGGGGTCCCTCGTGATGTCTTAATAAGGATACATTTTTTCCATATTAAGGAAGCTCTGCTTAAGGCTGCCAGACCATCGTCGCATTCGGAAGAAATATTGGGACACTACCAACTTTTTGGGGACTTCTCCCATGCCACACTTCAAAAAAGACGCTCATTTCAGCACGTTACATCTGTTCTTAGGAAAGAAGGCATTCCTTATAGGTGGGGCTTCCCGACTAAGCTCCTAATCTCCCGGGAAAGCTCCAATGTGGTCGTTGCTACGGTGGATGATGGCATGAAGCTTCTTACCAGATGGGGCCTCTCCAGTAATTTGGGGACTTCTCCACCTGACCGCCGCCTTCAGCAGGACTGGGCGATGGTTGGGAAGCATACCTGAATACTCCCGTGGATTAGTAAAAATTATTATTTTCTTTTCTATATATGCTATCTCTTCAGAATGATGTGATTATTTTAGTTCCTATTCAGTAATGTCTGTCAAATTTTCTTTTTTTTTTAATGCTTCCAGGGAGTTACTCTTGTAATGTTTTCTGCATTGATCACTGTTGGTTGGTTGTTTTTTTTCTTTTCTTCTTTAGCGAACTTCTTTTCTTCTTTCCCTACTGATAGGGCTGTGGAGCGTACGTCAAAGTTTCTACTGTTCTCAGTTATGGGCTAATGTGTGTTATTGAAGTTCATTGGATGAGTGTGGGGGAGGTGGGTCACTACCCCCCCTAATACTTTCTGGGTGAGGCGTTTTACTACTAGACGCCTCGCTATGACTCCCGTTGGAGTCTGTTCTTTTACTTTCTATATTTGTTTTGTTTATATATATGTCTCCCCTGATGTGTCTGATGTCTTGTCCTCCCCTTCCCCCATGTGGATTACGTGTCGGTCGGTGAAGTGCACACACAAAAATAGCTTTGCTTTAGCAGCTTCTTTACTCCTACACTATGGTTAACTGTATCTCGATCAATGCCAAAGGTCTGCACTCGCCTCAGAAGAGGAAAGTAGCTTTGTCTTCCTTCCATAAGATGAGAGCGCAGATTGTAGCGGTTCAGAAGACGCATTTCCGCAAAGTAGACCCACCCGCTTCTTTGACAATAGATTCCTAACCTGTTATATGGCCAATGGTCCCACCAAGAAAGCAGGAGTTGCTATTCTAGTCTCACAACAATGCCCATTTGTAGTTTCCTCTCAATACGCTGACCCTGAGGGGAGATTTCTGATATTAGCTGGGTGACTTGAGGACACTGACGTCACTATAGCCTTCTATTATGGCCTTAATTCCAGACAGCTCCCCTTTTGCAGGAAATTTTGTACGGTTCTCCAGAAATATGTTAAAGGGGCTGTTATTGTTCTAGGCCATTTTAATCTCCTGATAAAGGCATCATCCAGGGAAAGGTTGCTGCAATCCATTGTTCTCACAACATGGCTGCTTCAGAGTCACGGGTGGATTCTGAATTTTCCAAAGTCACATTTGAAACTGACCCGGAGATTGTCGTTTCTGGGAATGATCCTGGATACGGAAGTACAGCGGGTGTTCCTTCCACGGGACAAGGCTTTGGTGATCCAATCCATGGTCCGGGATGTCTTGAAGCCACCCCGGGTGTCAGTTCATCAATGCATTCGCCTTTTGGGAAAGATGGTGGCCTCCTACGAGGCTCTCCAGTATGGGAGGTTTCATGCTCGGACCTTTCAACTGGACCTCCTGTACAAGTGGTCGGGATCTCACCTCCACATGCATCAGAGAATTCGTCTGCCGCCAAGGGCGAGGATTTCACTCCTCTGGTGTCTCTAATTGCCTCACCTGCCGGAGGGCCGCAGGTTCGGGATTAAGGACTGGGTCCTGCTAACGACGTATGCGAGCCTCCGGGGCTGGGGAGCAGTCACTCAAGGGGTGACATTCCAGGGAAGATGGTCAAGCCTGGAAGCCAGCCTGCCCATCAACATTCTGGAACTGAGAGCCGTCTACAATGGTCTTCTTCCGGCGGCCCCTCTTCTAAGAAACAGGGCCATTCAAGTACAGTCGGACAACGTAACAACAGTGGCTTACATAAACCGACAGGGCGGAATGAAGAGCAGAGCGGCAATGTCAGAGGTCACAAGAATACTACTCTGGACGGAAAAGCACGCGTGGGTGCTGTTGGCCATCTTCATTCCGGGAGTAGACAACTGGGAAGCAGACTTCCTCAGCAGACATGATATCCATCCGGAAGAGTGGGGTCTCCATCCGAAGGTGTTCAAGGAGGTAACAGATATTTGGGGTCTACCCCAAATAGACATGATGGCCTCTCGTCTCAACAAGAAGCTTCCTCGTTATTGTTCCAGGTCAAGGGACCCTCAGGCAGTGGCGGTGGACGCCCTGGTGTCTCCGTGGGTGTTCCAGTCAGTGTACGTGTTTCCACCACTCCCACTCATACCAAGAATCCTAAAGCTCATAAGGAGAACAAGGGTTCATGCAATCCTCATTGCCCCAGACTGGCCAAGAAGGGCTTGGTATGCGGACCTTCTGGATCTACTGCAAGAAGAGCCGAGGCCTCTTCCTCTTCGGGAGGACCTGCTGCAGCAGGGTCCATTCGCCTATCAAGACTTACCGCGGCTACGTTTGACGGCATGGAAGTTGAGCACCTGATTCTTGCTCAGAAGGGTATTCCGAAAGCAGTGATTCCTACCCTCGTACAGGCTGGGATAGGTGTAACATCTAAACATTACCATCGTATTTGGAAGAAATATGTCTCTTGGTGTGAGTCCAAAAAGTTTCCTGCAGTGGAATTTCAACTAGGACGTTTCCTCCTCTTCCTGCAGGCAGGAGTGGATATGGGACTGAGATTGGGATCTGTGAAGGTCCAGATTTCAGCTCTGTCCATTTTCTTTCAGAAGCAATTGGCTGCCCTCCCTGAGGTTCAGACCTTTTTGAAGGGAGTTCTGCATATCCAACCTCCCTTTGGGCCGCCTACGGCGCCTTGGGACCTTAACGTGGTGTTGCAGTTTCTCCAGTCGGATTGGTTTGAGCCTCTACAGGAGGTGGAGCTGAAATTTCTTACATGGAAGGCGGTCACTTTGTTGGCCTTAGCTTCTGCTAGGCGTGTTTCTGAGCTGCGGGCTTTGTCATGCAAAAGCCCTTACTTGATCTTCCATGAGGATAGAGCTGAGCTCCGGACTCGTCAGCAGTTCCTTTCAAAGGTTATGTCGGCATTTCATATCAACCAACCTATTGTGGTGCCAGTGGCTACTGACTCCTCGATTACTTCAAAGTCCTTGGATGTCGTGAGGGCTCTGAAGATTTATGTGAAGAGAACTTCTCGTCACATGAAGTCGGACTCTCTGTTTGTCCTATACGATCCCAAGAAAATTGGGTGTCCTGCTACTAAGCAGTCTAT
Organism: Pseudophryne corroboree; assembly: GCF_028390025.1. Classification (NCBI taxonomy): domain Eukaryota; kingdom Metazoa; phylum Chordata; class Amphibia; order Anura; family Myobatrachidae; genus Pseudophryne; species Pseudophryne corroboree. The sequence goes on from NC_086453.1 coordinate 65,694,963, forward strand.
TTCTCGCTGGATTAGGTTCACTATCCAGCATGCCTATTCTACGGCAGGACTGCCGTGTCCAAAATCTGTTTAGGCCAACTCTACTCGTAAGGTGGGGTCATCCTGGGCGGCTGCCCGGGTTGTGTCTCAGCAGTTCAACTTTGCCGAGCTGCATCTTGGTCAGGGTCGAACACATTTGCAAAGTTCTACAGGTTTGATACTTTGGCCTCTGATAATCTGAAGTTCAGTAAATCCGTTCTGCAGGAACCTCCACGCTCTCCCTCCCGTTCTGGGAGCTTTGGTACATCCCCATAGTACTAACGTGGACCCCAGCATCCTCTAGGACGTTAGAGAAAATAGGATTTTGGTACCTACCGGTAAATCCTTTTCTCGTAGTCCGTAGAGGATGCTGGACACCCGCCCAGCGCTTCGTTTCCTGCTATTGTTATTTGGTTCAGTACCACTTCGTTTAGTTGAGTAGTGAATTGTTACTTGGTAAGTAATGTTTCAGCCGTTACTGATTAGTTCAAGCTAGTTGTCTTGACGTGCCTTGTATGTGTGAGCTGGTATGAATCTCATCACTATCTGTGTTAAGTCCTTCTCTCGAAGTATGTCGTCTCCTCGGGCACAGTTTCTAGACTGAGTCTAGTAGGAGCGGCATAGAGGGAGGAGCCAGCCCACACTCTTAAACTCTTAAAGTGCCAATGGCTCCTGGTGGACCCGTCTATACCCCATGGTACTAATGTGGACCCCAGCATCCTCTACGGACTATGAGAAAAGGATTTACCGGTAGGTACCAAAATCCTATTTATACACGTTACACAACACAGTAGAGCCCCTTATACATGTTATACAACACAGTAGAGCCGCTAATATATGTTACACCACAGTAGAGCCGTTTATACACATTATACCACAGTAGAGACGCTTATAAATACAAGTTATGCCACAGTAGAGCCACTTATTAATGTTACTCTGCAGCTTCTAATGCAGAGAGAGTTGCTGCAACAGCAGCTGGGACAGAGAAAGGTGCTGTAGCATCTATGTAGAGAGAGCTGCTGTAACAACCAGTGCAGAGAGAGGTGCTGCAACAGCAGGTGTAGAGAGGGGTGCTGCAGTAGCCGGGGCAGAAAGAGGTGCTGCAGCAGCCGGGGCAGAAAGAGGTGCTGCAGCAGCTGAGGCATAAAGAGGTGCTGCAGCAGCTGGGGCAAATAGTGGTGCTGCAGCTGCTGGGACAGAGAGAGGTGCTGCAGCAGCCAGGGCAGAAAGAGGTGCTGCAGCAGCGGGGCAGAGAGTGGTGTAGTAGGACAGAAGTAACCCTGCAGCACAGCTACAAGCAGACAGTGGGACATATTAAGAGGGCGGGCTAAGCTTCAGCATGTGCTGGCTGTCAGTGTCGCCTCTGGCCTGCCCGGTTCCCTACCTAGTTTCTGAGTCCAAGTCAGTGTGCGCCCCTTTGCTTCTCCTCCTCCTGCTCTGTGGTTGCCTGTACAGCGGCACATGGTATAGCGGTTGAAGTGGCAGGGCAAGCTTCACGCCCTCTAACTTTTCCGGCACCTGGAGCTCGTGCTCCACCGGAGCCCACCCTCGCTACACCCCTGCCTCCAAAAGCACAGAATGGTGGCCCTAACAGCGTTCATAAAGTGCTGCAATAGAGAGTGTTTAAATTGGTATAGGGGGAACTCTATTAAATTAAGTAACTAGAACTCAAGAGTCTCTGGCACTGGGAATCCTGTAATTTGCCTAGTAATAGATTGGACTTGCTGCCAGAAGGCAGTAAACCCCGGGCACAGCCACCAAATATGGCAAGGAGTGCCCTGAGATTGGCCACACCTCCAACAAAGCTCCGATACACTCGGAAACATTTGGTGAACCCGGTCCGGACATCGATACCATCTCGAAACAATCATATACTGTGTTTCTAGTACTTGGAGTGAAGGTGAGCTAGCAGAAGTAAACTGAAAGACACGGGACCATTGTTCCGAGGTCAACTGTTTACCCAGCGGTGTTACAAGGCGGGTGCGGGCGGGTGTGACACCTGGAGGGGGGTGACACCAAATGTCAGCTCCTCCGCAGTGACAGGAGCCAGGTGCTGCAGTGAGAAAGTCTCCTACAGCACCTGGCTCCTGTCATAGAAGAGGACCTGACAGCGCATGGAGACTGTCTCTGGGGGAAGCCCAGCATCTCCGGAGTTGTTGGGCACGCCCCCGGAGTGACGATTCCGGGATCCCCGTGAAGCCACGCCCCTAAGTGTAAGACCACGCCCCTTTTGCCGCGATCGTTGCAGGAGATCAGGGGTGCGCACCTGGTGTCACCACACCCGGTGACGCCTCTGTGTTTACCCATATCCTCATGCCAAGCCGTAACCCCACCGCACGAACCGGCAATGCAGCTAAGTAATGCAGAATTTGTAGATAGGCCCAGGAAGAGTTGAGCGGTAAACCATAGGTATGTTGCAAGTCTGCGAAGGAGTGGAGTCCAACTGAACCAATCAGATGGCTCAGACGAGAAATCCCGGCTTTAGCCCAAGCTGATAAAGGAGACAAGGAAAGGGGGCTAGACGGTAAGTCCGGGTTAAATAGTAAAGGTGTGCGCAGTGAAGGGCTCGGGCTTTAGAGGACCATATGTCTATATTTCTTGCATAACTTAAGTGTCGGGTCAAGAGTAGGATGTTTCACACGTGGAATTTTTTGAAGCCAGGGGAGAATGTGTGAGGGGGTACCTGCAGCTGCTTCTGCAATTAGTGGCCATTGCTTAGGGGAGGGGAATCTAGACATTTCAATAATTCTGGACAAATGTACTGCCGGGTAATAACTGATAAAATGAGGCAGTTGCAGTCCACCGTCAGTGCAAGTATGGGTCAATGTGGATTGAGAAAGTCAGTGTCCCTGTCTTCCCCAAATAAAACGACCAACAGAGGACTGCAACGTGGTAAGTTGAAGTGTAGACCATTTATTAAAGTCTGTGGTAATCCCATGTAGCAAAGGGAGAAAATTTAAATGATATAAATCAGTGATTTATTTAGTCAAAATAACTCCCAAATACGTTAGCTGGGTAGGATGCCACTGAAACGGGAACGAGTCCCGGATTTCTTCAATTACATGAGTAGGGGTGGAAATGTTCAAGGCAACCGATTTGGTGAAGTTAATCTTAAAATTGGATAGCAAATTAAACCTATGGAATTCTAGCATGAGAGCCGGGAGGGAAGTTACTGGGTCCGTTAGGGTGGCCAAAAGGTCATCTGCATATAATGCCAATTTATGTTCCCGGTTTCCAACCCGCACCCCATGAATATTCGGATTGGCCTGAATAGCTCTCGCCAGTGCCTCCATACAGAGGAAAAATATAAGCGGGGACTAGGGACATCCCTGTCTCGTGCCATTTCGTTTCAGAAAGGGATCTGAGAGGGCACCGTTCACTCGGACCCTAGCTGATGGAGATCTATAGAGAGTTAAAATATGACTAAGGAAGGTTGGACCCAGACCCATGTGCCCGAGAAGGCCCTCCATGAACTGCCAATCGATCCTATCAAAAGCCTTCTCTGTGTCGGTGGACATAAGGACCATATGGGAGGATCTGGTACGAGCAAGATGAATAAGATCAATAACTTTGGATGCATTATCTTAACCTCTCTACCCAATACAAATCCCACCTGGTTCCCATGTACCACCGACGGGAGAAGGTGGCCCAAGCGACCGGCAAGCAGTTTAGCAAAAAGTTTGATATCGCAGTTCAGAAGGGAACTAGGCCTGTAACTCGAGCACTGGGTGAGGTCCTTACCCTCCTTCGGAATCACGGTTATATGCGCTTTAAGGGCCTGCAGAGAGAATCCTGTCTCGGCATAAATAGAATTACACGCTTTCAAAAAAAGAGGAAGTAAAGATTGTTTAAAGGCTTTATAGTAGCCAACGGAGAAACCATCCGGGCCCAGGCTTTTACCCGTTGGCGTTGCTGCCAGTGCTATTTCTAGTTCTTCAATGGTAAAGGGCTGATCCAGAGCATCTACTGTAGATCAGCGTCAGTAAATCTTGCAAAATTAACCTCTACAAGATAATAGATATCTCTGTATCAGTACCTTTGAATCACTGGTAGTTTGGGGAGATTGATCATTTCTTAGATCAGAGGTTCTCAAACTCGGTCCTCGGGGGCCCACACAGTGCATGTTTTGCAAGTCTCCTCAAAGAATCGCAAGTGAAATAATTGGCTCCACCTGTGGACCTTTTAAAATGTGTCAGTGAGTAATTAATACACCTGTGCACCTGCTGGGTTACCTGCAAAACATGCACTGTGTGGGCCCCCGAGGACCGAGTTTGAGAACCTATGTCTTAGATTATAAAGGGAATCATAATATCTTTGAAAATAATGAACAATCCAAGGTAGTGTATATGCAATACGTCCCCCCGCCTCATGGATAGAATGAACATAGGACTGTAATCTCTGGGCCCTCAAAGCCCATAGCGCCGGGTTGGTTACCCCAAAGGTAAAATTTATGATGACATTTAGCCATTCCCAACTTAGTTTTATCCCATAAGAATTTATTAAGGGCCTGGCGGGCTTCAGTTAATTTTAGATAGACCCCAGCATCAAGGGAAGATTGATGTGAGGCCTCCAAGGTCGCTATTCATTCGATGAGCCACAGTCTCTGCGCCATTCGCTCCTTTTTAAGTTGAGAGCCAAGCTGTATACATCTACCTCGATCACACATTTATGTGCTTCCCAGATCGTGCCTGCACTAACATCTGGAGTGTCATTAGTTACAATATAATCAGAGGTGGCGGAAGCAAGAACGTCCTTTAAGCGAGGATCCTGGATCAATGAGTCATTAAACCGCCATGACCATGGGTTTTTAGGGGCCGCACCTATATAAACAGACACATATACTGAAGCATGGTCTGACCATGTGATATGACCAATCACGCTTGAAGGAAAGAGGTGAAGAAATCTATGCTCAACTAGAAAATAGTCCGGACGGGAGTACATAGTGTGAGGGGAGGAAAAGAAGGTGTAATCCTTTTCTGTCGGATGTTGAGTTCTCCACAACTTCATCTACTGAAACTCACGAAGAAGTCGGCTAACCCGGCGGTGGTCACAGGTCTGTCGTCTAGTCGAGAAAGGGAAACAATCCCGGGGTCTATCGACCAGTTAAAGTCACCGCCCAGGATCAAACAGCCCTCTTTAATAGGTTCTAATAGTCGCAATATCTTGGTAAAAAACTGTCTTTGGATTTGATTAGGCGCATATACCTTAACAAGCGTATAAACCTGGTTATAAATAGTACATTTGAGAACCTGACATCGACCATCTTCCAGAACGACATGAGAAATATCCGTAATCGGGAACCGATGTGAAAATAAGATCGCAACACCTAGGGATTGCTTAAAGGGATAGTGGTGAGCCTTCTTGTATGGGGATTGATTGTACTCTATATACACAAGGCACCAAACCTAGGGCATACCTCCCAACTGTCCCGATTTTCACGGGACAGTCCCGTTTTTTGGTCCCGCGGTGGTGGTGGTGGTGGGGGGGGCAGTTGGGAGGCTCTGTCTCTTGCTGCCCTGCTTAGCAGAGCAACTGAGAATAGACGCTGTGCGCATGCGCACAGTGTCTATTCATGAGTGACAGAGGGAGAAGGTGGGCATGCCAGCAGCTCACAGAGCACTGGGCATGCCCCATTTAGTGATGGAGAAGGGAGGCGTGGCCTAAATAGTGGCATCACCATGAAGCCACGCCCATTTCCAGAGGTCACGCGTGTGTCCCTCTTGCACATTAAAGAAAGTTAGGAGGTATGCCTAGGGCCTAATTCAGACCTGATCACAGCAACAAATTTGAGTGTAACGCCTACTGCTGCTGGCGCTGCTGTTGTTGCTGCTGGGAGTCGATCGTCATCCCAGAGGGTTAGTCGGAAGACCACTTGTACTACTCAGTAAGCAATTGACTGTCCAACAGTCCTTTGCGAGGAAGATTAAATATCACAGCAGTCATCCTGCTGCAAAGCGGATAACTCAGGCCTTGGCAGCCTGGGTGGTGTTAAAACGTGTTTCCGGTATCCACCGTTAATTCACAGGAAACTAGAGAATTGCTTGAGGTACTGTGTCCCCGGTACCAAATACCATCTAGGTTCCATTTCTCTAGGCAGGCGATACCAAGAATGTACACAGACGTCAGATAAACAGTCACCAGTGTCCTAAAAAATGCAGTTGTACCCAATGTCCACTTAACCACGGACATGTGGACAAGTGGAGCAGGGCAGACTAAGGACTATATGACTGTGACAGCCCACTGGGTAGATGTATTGCCTCCCGCAACAAGAACAGCAGCGGCGGCACCAGTAGCAGCATATCGCAAACACCAACTCGTTCCTAGGCAGGCTATGCTTTGTATCACCGCTTTCCATAAGAGGCACACAGCTGACAACCTCTTACGGAAACTGAGGAAGATCATCGCAGAATGGCTTACCCCAATTGGACTCTCCTGGGGATTTGTGACATCGGACAACGCCATCAATATTGTGCGTGCATTACATGTGGGCAAATTCCAGCATGTCCCATGTTTTGCACATACATTGAATTTGGTGGTGCAGAATTATTTAAGAAACGACAGGGGCGTGCAAGAGATGCTGTCGGTGGCCCGAAGAATTGTGGGCCACTTTCAGCATTCAGCCACCGCGTGCCGAATATTGGAGCACCAGCAAACACTCCTGAACCTGCCCTGCCATCATCTGAAACAAGAGGTGGTAACAAGGTAGAATTCAACCCTCTATATGCTTCAGAGGATGGAGGAGCAGCAAAAGTCCATTCAAGCCTATACAGCTACCTACGATATAGGCAAAGGAGGGGGAATGCACCTGACTCAAGCGCAGTGGAGAATGATTTCAACGTTGTGCAAGGTTCTGCAACCCTTTGAACTTGCCACACGTGAAGTCACTTCAGACATTGCCAGCCTGAGTCAGGTAATTCCCCTCATCAGGCTTTTGCAGAAGAAGCTGGAGAGATTGAAGGAGGAGCTAAAACAGAGCGATTCCGCTAGGCATGTGGGACTTGTGGATGGAGCCCTTAATTCGCTTAACCAGGATTCACGGGTGGTCAATCTGTTGAAATCAGAGCACTACATTTTGCCCACCGTGCTCGATCCTAGATTTAAAACCTACGTTGTATCTCTCTTTCCGGCAGACACAAGTCTGCAGAGGTTCAAAGACCTGCTGGTAACAAAATTGTCAAGTCAAGCGGAACGTGACCCATCAACAGCTCCTCCTTCACATTCTCCCGCAACTGGGGCAGCGAGGAAAAGGCTAAGAATTCCGAGCCCACCTGCTGGCGGTGATGCCGGGCAGTCTGGAGCGAGTGCTGACATCTGGTCCAGACTGAAGGACCTGCCAACGATTACGGACATGTCGTCTACTGTCACTGCATATGATTCTGTCACCATTGAAAGAATGGTGGAGGATTATATGAGTGACCGCATCCAAGAAGGCATGTCAGACAGTCCGTACGTATAATGGCAGGAAAAAGAGGCAATTTGGAGGCCCTTGCAGATACTGGCTTTATTTTACCTAAGTTGCCCCCCCCCCCTCCTCCAGTGTGTACTCCGAAAGAGTGTTTAGTGCAGCCGCTCACCTTGTCAGCAGTCGGCGTACGAGGTTACTTCCAGAAAATGTGGAGAAGATGATGTTCATCAAAATGAATTATAATCAATTCCTCCGTGGAGACATTCACCAGCAATTGCCTCCAGAAAGTACACAGGGACCTGAGATGGTGGATTCCAGTGGGGACGAATTAATAATCTGTGAGGAGGGGGATGTACACAGTGAAAGGGGTGAGGAATCGGACGATGAGGAGGAGGTGGACATCTTGCCTCTGTAGAGCCAGTTTGTGCAAGGAGAGATTGATTGCTTCTTTTTTGGTGGGGGCCCAAACCAACCAGTCATTTCAGTCACAGTCGTATGTCAGACCCTGTCGCTGAAATGATGGGTTTGTTAAAGTGTGCATGTCCTGTTTATACAACATAAGGGTGGATGGGAGGGCCCAAGGACAATTCCATCTTGCACCTCTTTTTTCTTTCATTTTTCTTTGCATCATGTGATGTTTGGGGACTATTTTTTGAAGTGCCATCCTGTCTGACACTGCAGTGCCACTCCTAGATGGAGCAGGTGTTTGTGTCGGCCACTTGGGTAGCTTAGCTTAGTCATCCAGCGACCTCGGTGCAAATTTTAGGACTAAAAATAATATTGTGAGGTGTTCAGAATAGACTGGAAATGAGTGGAAATGATGGTTGAGGATAATAATACTATGGGATCAAAATGACCCCCAAATTTTATGATTTAAGCTGTTTTTGAGTTTTTTTTGTAAAAAAAACACCCGAGTCCAAAACACACCCGAATCCGACAAAAAATTTTCAGTGAGGTTTTGCCAAAACGCGTCCGAATCCAAAACACGGCCGTGGAACCGAATCCAAAACCAAAACACAAAACCCGAAAAATTTCCGGTGCACATCACTAATTTTTACCACTTTCCTACACTTAACTTGAGAGCTCTCTGTTATTCAGTTACAATACCCATTATTAAATAACACATTTCAATATACTGCCATACCCAGAATTCAAACCTGTAACCTGTTGCATTCCAGCCAAGCACCCTACTTATAGAGATATTTGATCCTGTATAAAAAAAACTATGAGAACTATATGAAGCTACTTGTCTTTGTAAAAAAAAAAAAAAATCAGCATTGTAGTTGAGCAGATCTACAGTATGTAGTGTGCAGCCACACATCCAACCCCTTGCAGCCACACACTACATAGATCTGCTCAGCTGCAATGATGATCATTGTTTACAAGGTAAGCTTCAAATAGTTAGAATTCTCTAGCTTAGAATTCTCTAGCTTTCTATGTAAGGGCAGATAGCTCAGTGACAGAGTAAATTGGGTATCCAGGCAATGGGTTTGAAAGCCAGGTATGTCAGCATTTTGAAATGTAATAAAAGACAGTGTTACTGAATAACAAAGAGGTCTCAAGTTAATTTCATGGATGTTGTATAGGTATTAGTGACGGAAGTGGTGGGGGTAGGAGACTGGTGAGGTCAGGAGATGCTGGGCTTTAAAAAAGGGCGAAGCTACAAGTGAAAGTAATTAGATAATTCATAATTGATAAGTGCTGCCAATAGTGCCCCCTTCCTTGCAGCGCTATGTGCGGTGGCACACTCTGCACACACCTAGTTACAGCCCTGTGCGGACCTATACAACATTTGTGTTGCACATACCATAGCAATTCCGATAAGCAATTGTATGCATTGCTCACTTCTGCTCACAGCTCCATGGACTGCAAGCAGAAAGGAAACATATGTCGTGAACCCAGGGGCGGAATTGCCAGAAACAATGGAGTCAGTAGCCGCCGGGCTCCAGCCATGAAAGGGGCACCTGTATTGTCTCAGTCATCTCCCAGCCCAGGTCACCAACAGCGACGGCGCTGGGCTGTTCACTAAGCATCAGTCATCTAATGCCTGCAACGGCTGCTGCTCTTATTAGCTGCAACCAGCGCTTTCTCTCTGAACACACATATCTCCCCTGCTGTGCTCCCCTTCCCAGTGGTGAATTTCGGCGTATCGGACTACAGTCTGGCCAGCTAGTGTACCTCCTCCTCTTCCTGCTATCTCACCTATCCTCCCTGCCAGGTACTAGGGCAGGCAGAAGCTCCGCCTCCCACACGAGGAGGGGGCAGCTGCTTGCAGACACAGTGAGCATGGTGGCTCACAGAACGGGGGTCACTAGGGGCATGTGTCCCAGCCCCCCCACCTTCAAGGGGCCATCCTGGATGATAAGACGGAACAGCAGAAGGTGGCAGTGTCACAGCAGGGGGCGCGGCTACCCTTCCCTGACGGATATAGGAGTGATGGAGCTGCCACAGTCCTACTTCAGTAACAATTGTCAGGATATTTAAGTTATGAGGAACATTAAACTATGTTGTGTCTATGTAACTATATATCTGTATATATGCTTCTATGTATATGTGTGTCTATGTAACTATCTACAGTATGTGTATGTTTGTTTATAGGTTTCTGTGTATATATGTGTCTGTGTAACTCTGTGTCTGTATATATGTATCTGTGTATATATGTTTCTGAGTAACTTTATACTGTATGTGTGTGTAACTGTATATGTGTATCTATGGAACTCTGTGTATATGTGTCTATGTATATAATATGCCTGTGTTAATACAGTATGTGTCTGTGTAACTATATGTGTGTCTGTGTAACTGCAACACTGCATTATATGACGGACACTGCAACACTTTGCATTATATGGTGGGCGCTACAATGCTCTGCATTATATGGTGGGCAGTGATGGCCTCTTTAAGTCACTAAAATGCTATCAGTACTCTTTTGTGGTCATTAAATTGCTCTCAGTATTGTCTAGAGGTCACAAACTTGCTCTCAGTATTGTCTGGAGGTCACAAACTTGCTCTCAGTATTTTCTGGCGGTCACTAAAATGCCCTCTACATTGTCCTGCAATTACAAAGATTGCAGATGGAATCAGCGATTCCGCTAATGCGCATTCGACATTGTCAAATTCACATGGATCTGTAACCATTAACGAACGTGAGCGATAATAGGTTGGCATGGGAGTGGGGGGGAAAGATCTTTGTTGCCTCTGGGTGCCTGGGATGAAGTTACGCCACTTTGTGTACCAGTGGCGATTTGCATGTAATTGAATCTGCCACATGGGGTCCCAGAAAACAGAGATATCCTGGATGCTTACATTACAGCAACATATGGTCTGCTGCCTAAAGGGCTAGAAATGGTCTTTATTGTTGCACAAAATAAAAATGTTTTGCTGTCATCGGCCACACTGTTACTACCAGGTTAGATCCCCATGGTTTCACAACCCACTAGATCTTATATATATAATACATATGAAAATGATTCAGCCCAAACAAAACCCACTAGATTATTCTGCTTAAATAATAGGAAATTAATGTACATATACAAAATAATGCTGTTTAAAGTCAGCAGAGTCCATCTATCCACCAATTACCAATGGTGCGGATAGAGCTACATTACAGCTCCAGGCCTCCAGACAGAAATAGGCCCATCATCATATGTATTAAAATTGTATTTGTAGTTTCCACACAAAATGATGAAATATTTATATTTTTTTGTAATTTTTGAGACATTGGGGCTGATAGTATAGGGTGAGTACACACCCGTAAGGCAGTGGCCACACCCACACCTCACTGGTCACTCCCACACAGCCCTGGTCACACCTACATGGCACTGGCCACACCCACACAGCCCCCCTTCTCAGTATAGGCTATTTAACATTTCCAGTCCTAGGCCCATGTGGCCCTTAATCTGGCCCTGCCTAATGTATGCCGGCCAGTCCACTTTGGTGACTTAAATCAGTTTAGATTTTTTTACATGCTATAAACATTTTTTTGTGATAACATGTTAAGGAGATTACAGCGTATTAAACTATGGGCATAACCAGGGGCGTCACTAGTCTATAGTGCACTCGGTGTTACCGTGGCTGCTAAAGGGGAGGGGGCAAGGCTAGGCGTTCCATTCCCCATTTTCGGCACTCTGGGGGTACGGGAGATGCTGGCTGACCCTGGAGACTGCAGTGCCGGCTTCTGCAGGATGACAGGAGCCGGGTTTCTGCATGTAATGTTACAATTCAGCACCAGCTCCTATCACTGAGCAGGGAGCCGGCACTTTGGTGTCACCTCTCGTCAGGCCACACACCCCACGCCCCCCTTGTGACACCACTGGGCATAACCATACTTGCCAACTTTGTAAAGCTCCCCTCTGGGACGTTCAGAGGAGTGGACAACACCATCAGGTTACGCTGGGTCAGATGAGGCGATTCACAGCATCCTGGCCGACCCCTACAACGCTCCCCACCCACCGATGTATGATGACATAAATCTCATCATTATGCATAGTGGGCGGGGCATAATAAGGAAATATGCTCGGGGCTTATCTATTATAGATACCAGATATGAATAGGAAATTAAAAGGTTGCACAAAAACTTAAAAAAAATACTGTCCCAAAATTATAATTAATTTGAGTTCTGCCAAGTGTGAGAAATCTATAGTGGCTCGTATAGGAGTCTAGCAGCAGATAATATACATAGTTATTATAAAACAAACACAAAAACACGACAATACAACACATAAAACACTAAATCATAGCAAAAATGTTCTGATATTTGTCTTTTATTACAAAATAAATTAAGCAAAACATGAATTGTATGGATAGATATAGACGGTTACATTTATTTACAGAAGGCCAAGGGCGGAATTTAACCCATGAAACCCCTTCCCATCCAAGTCTCATTTTAGTTTTATCATAACTTATCGACTGACAAAATGGCAGCTTCCACTGCGTTTGCAGGCGATGGATACACTTAAAACGTCATGCCCTGGCAATGTTTTCATCTGTCTCATGTTCTGGCCAATCATAATAATGTTAACAGCTCTCCCATAAGCACCAGTAGAGTGGCCACGATAAAGAATACACTGCTGTCCGCAGAGATGGAGCCGGCGTTGTAATATGATGTAACAGAGCCGGTGTTACATAGATTGCCCGTACAGCAGTAAAGCTTCTGACTGGCCTGGATTAAAATGGATGCTGAGAGGCCCAAACACACGTCCTTGGAGCAGCAACCCCGCATCAGAGTGTTTCCCCGAGGAAAGCCTGTACAAATAAACACAGTTACTGCATGAGAAAAAGGGAATTATTAAAACAAATATCACTATATTTTTGTTGTTTTTTTTTTTTTTTTAAATCTGCAACTTTATGCATACTGGACATTCAGACCATGATGCATGGAACTCATACGGAATGGCCAACATTTTGATTTATTGAACCACCTGTAGTAGGAAGACTTAGTAAAGGTGGTTCAGGTGGGCTAGGTAGAACTGGAAGAGGCAAATTAAAGGTTTAAGGAATGAAGCAGTAGTATAAAATGTTAGCTGATTCTGATTCTGAATGTTAGGAGGGAGAGAGGGAGATTTACTAAGCCCTGGAGAGAGCTAAAGTGGTGAAAGATAAAGTACCAGCCAGTCAGCTCCTAACTGTCATGTTATAGGCTGTGTTTGAAAAATGACAGGCGCTGATTGGCTGGTAGTTTATCACTCTCCACTTTATAACTTTTTAAGGCTTATGGGCCCTACACACTGGGCGATATTACTGAAAGATATGAACAATCTCATTAATGAATGAGATACCGTTCATATCTTACAGTGTGGAGGCAGCAACGATGAATGATGCGTGGCCCCGCGCACGTTCATCGTTGATGCCCTGTCACTTGTGCGTGCAGGCCAATATGGACGATCTCGGCCATATTTGCATGCACTGCTATGGAGCCGGGTGACGGGGGGAGTTAATAAACTTCACTCCCCCCGTCACCTCCCCCCCGCCACCGGGTCGCCCGTCTGCCGTATCTGCGGTCAGTCAGCTCGCCAGCGGGTCGCGCGGTGTGTAGGTCCCATTAGTACATCTGTCCCAGAGTCACAGATCTCGTTAGTTGGGTGTATGGGAAATGAGAGTAAATTGGAGGGGTTCAGAAAACAGCATTAAGAATTGGGAATCTCACCAAAACTATCACAGAGAATAAATGTCAACATTCCTGCCCACCGGCTCATATAACACTATGTGATAACACTTTGAATTTAAGAGAGCCTGTATTAATTTGAAGATCTCTCCCCAATAGCACTATCTCACAGAGGCAGCAATTATCCTACTCCCTAAGTGGTTACGGTGCCACGTAGCTAGGGGGCAGTGTGTGTGTGTGTGTTTTATGTCTGGCATGTATATTTAATGCTGGGATCTTCTAAAAGCTGGGATAGTAAGCATAATGATAATGTATTTCTAATGTTTAATTACATATTATTATTTTTTAAATAAATGAATGAATATACAGTATGTGGCTGTTTTCATCCATGTCCTCTATCACTAACATTATTAATTGAAGAATTAAGGTAAGTAGAGCAATACAAGTAGATTGCAGGTAGGGATGTCCATTGGTGGCCCATTAGCCTGAAGGGAGTTAAACCCAGAGGCTGTAGATGGGTTGGGCTTAGTGACATTGGGCTTATGTCATTAGGGCTGCCCTGTAGTGGTCCAGTGGGAGGTGTGTGTGCTGTATGCTAGCATTCCACTGCTACTGGTGTTTGTTTTGGAGAATTCTCTTCATTGTGGCGGGGGCAGCTGACCAGTTGTGTTAGTGTATTATTTGGGCCCAGTAAGACCACTGCTGATACCACCCTGATGGTAGGGTCAGCCATACAGTATCATCTATTCCAGGTGGCATGAGGTGGCGTGATAGGAAGGAAAGCTGGAAGCCCAGATAGCAGCCATTTTTGGGTGGGCTATTGCTTCCTCCCCATCTTACTACTGTGTCTTATACCCCCATTGCATTGAGTTAGGCATTGGTTTTGCCTCCCCAATTAAGCCTACCTCAACTTAAAGCCTCCCCATCATATATGATGAATACATTGGTGTTCTTTGATACTGTCCGTTACCAGACACCATTATTTAATAGTTTGTTATCAATCAAGATGAACATTTAAACCGCCATACTTTGGGTCGGTTTATTTTAGTTGTAAAGTTATTCCTAATATTACATTTGTTCTTAAGACGTATGAAGCCATCAATAGCCATTAAGGCCTTTATACTGTAAAACAATAAAACAGATCAACCAAAAACGACATACAAAGTAATATTATAATATTCAGAGGCTGCCATGAGAGATGTCTGACATAGAATATAGCTTAAGCAAGCAGTATTACCTACTATATCCAAGCACGTGGTCATGTTTCCTGTACACGAGACCACGGTGGGGGTATTACATTCTCCAGCGCCTGTCTCATTACACGCATAACACTGTATGCCATTTGCCGTCTCGTTCACCGTTACTGTTGAAGACAAAGATTTCATAGAACCAGATGAGCTTTGTGGCGTCACAGTAACACCTTCTGTTGCTCTGTTAGACTGGGCAAAGATGAAGGAGGACAGGGCTATCTTTGGCATCAGTACCTACCAAGTATGAGTGATGATACAGCCACTCACCTTTTCTATCCCATTTTCTATAAATATAATATATAGTAAAGATATTAAAGTGTGCACCCAGGGGATGTAGCCCTAATGTGCAAAGTGCCTACGTTCAAATGCAAACAATTCATTAATACATGGACACATCTGTAAGTGGCCTGTGTGCAAGTAACCAAAGGACTCTGGAGAACTGCAGAAGTGTGTCTTTAATAACAGCAGTCATGCCGAACAAATGGCTGCACAGGCACTTCCTGTGTAACAAACACTTTCTGCATGACAGAGTGGGTGGCAATAATGCAACTCCGCCCATCTACATACAGCATACATCTACAACATTGAGGAATGAGACACTGATATCACTCTTCTTAGTGAATTGATAGCTATAGTCTGATGAATTCTGGTTGAGATGCCTGTGAAATGGTGGCTTCCAGTGTACAGCGCTAAGTACATTGCATCAACAGTGGACAAGAAAAAGAAAAGGTGTAGCAACAAATGGCTAGTTCAGTTGTGTGATTAATATAAGCACATAGGGGGAGATTTATCAAACCTTCCAAAGAGGACAAATAAAGTAGCTGCCTGTAGCAGCCAATCTGATTCTTGCTATCATTTATCTAGTACAATCAGTAACATTATAGGTGGAATCTAATTGGTTGCTATGTGCTACACCTCCACTAGTATGAACACCCCCAGTTTAGGTGAGATGTTGGCGTTACCTGTCTTTACACCCTGGTTGCAGTTGTTGCTCCCACAGCACGACACCTCTGTGTACACCCTTCCTTTGCCGGTGTTATATTCCAGCCTTCGACCACACAGGTTACCTGTCCCACAGCCTTTCATCACCACGTTTGAACTGGAGACTACAGGAACAGGAGGTACGATGGTGTTGTCAGTATATGTGCATATGGTACATACATGTGTATATGCTGGTCTAGGCTCTGTATTGTATCTCACCATTAACAAACAAGGTGGTGGAGGTCATGCATCGGTCCTGCACTCCAGCGCACTGCAGTGTCGTCAGGTTGGGGCTTGCGCAGGAAACACTGTTCCCCTCACACGCCCGACAAGTGAGAGCAGCAACAGGAACTCGAGCTGGAAAGGAGACCAGAGAGACATTTATTATTATTGTATTTCATCTCACTTTCATTTCTCATTATGTTATCCGTAGGGATGGACCTGAATGTACATTAGACACAGACTCTATGGTGTGTTATTCATCTACATCACAGGTTCTCAAACTTGGTCCTCAGGACCCCACACGGTTCATGTTTTGCAGGTCACCTGTAGATTTTTGAAATGTGACAGTTGGTGATACAGGGCAGCTCCTGGGTGACATGGAAAATGTGAACCGTGTGGGGTCCTGAGGACCGAGTTTGAGAACCACTGATCTACATGTTAAATGACCTTTTGTAATTATCACTGATTCATGTCAATATTGCCCTACAAGGCTGCAATTGTTACTACTGTATGCAGTCAGCAAGTCCACAGTCACTACTCATAATGTCAACACTAGAATGTGGCTAGTTATGTTGCCGACATGTTTAAAATGTCTACATCTAACATATCGACATAGACAAAATGTCAACATATGACATTGCCAACAAAGGGAAAATGTCCACATTACTATTATGGCTAGGGTTAGGCTTATAAAGCATTGTTGACATTACAACCATGTCAACATTTCCTCAGAATAGACTTGCTGAATGCTGGCATGGAGATTGCCGACATGATGAACATGTCAACATGTTGCCAGCTGACATTATCACCATGTCTGCATTGTGAATGTTCACATAGCACAAGTCAACACAATATACTGAACCCACTAAAGGTCATATTCATCCAGAGATGGACTGGGGCTCTTAAACATCCGGGCCGGGTGTACTTCACGCCTGCGCTGCAGGCTGGGGTCACGACTTAAGTGGACATGCCATGAGTCGCGGCACGCCCCGTGTCTCTCTGTATGTAGGCAGCCGAGCAGAGCACCGGGAGATTGCGCTGCTCGGCGAACCCAGGTTTCTCTGAGTGGCCAGAAAGGACCATTAAACCATTGGACCTTCTGGCATTTGCCAGAAGTGCCAGATGGGCAGTCCAGCTCTGTATTCATCAATATGTCCCTAAGGTGCCACGATACTTTGGTATCTCACGTGTTCGTATCTACAGGATCGGAGACACTATTATTGAATTGCTAATGTTCGGGGACTGCTACTCCGAAAAGTGGTGGAACTTTACACAACAGTGTTAGTGCACATCCATGAACTAAGTACACGCGAGATCCCTCATCGTCACCTCGACTTCCAACCCATAGGAAGGAGCAGGGCTCCAGGAACCAGTGCCATCTGAAGATGGAGTAAATTCTTGCAGGCAACTCCGAAAACTCTCAGTATTTGGAGTTTGCTGAATACTAGATGGCTGCAGTGGGTCCCTAATAATGAACAGGCCAATTACATTTCCCCATGTGTAATTAGCAATTAGTCATGATAAATAGGCCCCTAAAAACAGAGTGAACCCCAAAAACTCAGAGCGTGGACATTATGCCTTCCCTTTCTACACACTCAGTAAACATGCCCCGCCCACTTATGTCACATGACTCGTGAACTTTTTCCATCAAAAGAATTGGTAATGATTGTAAGACCCAATTTGCATATACTTCTCAGTGGATGATAACTCACCAGAGAGAATGAGTTCTACAGGTCTGGATGGCTCTGCAGAAGAATCATTACAACAGTACATGACCTACATGGGAACCGTTGCATCAGATCCATGTACACGCAGCAGGGAAGTGTCACATTTGAAATAGTGACCAGAATAGAAAGCAGCTCCAGTGTCCACCACTATAATAGCAGCATATTACTGTATACAGGGTTTGTGCCAGAATCATACCCCATACTTTGCATGGTGCCGCCATTTATTGCTGTCAGGGGTTGAGATTGAGCCAGAATTCCAGGACACAATATCAGGCACGAGACTGGTTCAATACATAAGGTAACAAGACCTCTCACATGTGCAATGTTCCCTGTTTCATTCATTTTCATTCTAATTACCCACCAGGCCAGAGCAGGTAGGCCGTTGCTTTCCCTCATGGCCATTAGACTGTGCCTCATAGGACCCTTACTGTCCCAGCATCAGTTGTAACTAGCAGGGCTGACGGAAAGATGCTCAACCATTGAGGTGCGTACTGTGATCAGATTTCTAAGGGCACATCAGCATCTGAAATACACTGTCAACTTTTCAAGGTATATGGTGATAATGTCATGCCATGGAAACAGGTTTGGGTTTGGTATACTGCTTTTGATAAAGGCAGGACAGACGTTTAAGATGTATGGCGCTATCATTGGGAGGTACTGGACCATCTGCCCTGCAGCCTTGACCTGGCACCGAGTGAGTTCCATCTCTTTGGACCATTGAAGAAGCACCAGGGTGGAAGGCGATTCACAATTGATGGTGAAGTTCACGAAGCCATAATGTTCTGGCTTCAGGCGCTTGACATTGACTTCTTCTGTGCCGGGATAGATGTCATGGTGTACCATTGGAACAAATAATTAGACAAATACCAGTGCTTACTTCTCCACATCAACCCTTTTTCCCTCCCTGACCCACTTGCCTCCCCAAGTTCCCTACATGGTAATCAGAAATCTCAAATCATTGGGAATGCAACCACAGCAATTCATAGGTCAACTTCTCAATCCGATTATGGCGGTAGTCTTGGGAGAACGTGGGGGAGATGTATCAAAGCTTGGAGAGAGATAAAGTACCAACCAATCAGCTACTGTCGTTTTTACATAGAAACATAGAATTTGATGGCAGAGAAGAACCACTTGGCCCATCTAATCTGCCCCTTTTTTACCATATTTTTACCTCAAACCTTATTTGATCCTTATTTCTTTGTATGGATATCCTTATGTCTATCTGATGGGAGGCTATTCCACCTGTGCACTACCCTTTCTGCGAAGTAATTTTTTCTCATATTTCTCCTGAACCCCCCCCCCCCCCACTCCAGTGTCAGTGCATGTCCTCGTGTCCTATTGCTTCTCTTCATTTGGAGAATGTTTCCCTCCTGGACTTTGTTAAATATTTGAAAGTTTCTATCATGTCCTCCCTTTCCCTTCTCTGCTCCAAACTATATATATTGAGATGTTTTAGTCTTTGTGGGTATGTTTTGTTATGTAGGCCATGCACCATTTTAGTTGCCCTTCTTTGTACAGTCTCTAATGTATTAATATCCTTTTGAAGATATGGCCTCCAAAATTGAACACAGTATTCTAGATGAGGCCGTATCAATGACTTATACAGTGGCATTATTACTTCTTTCTTTCCGCTCCTGATTCCTCTCCCTAGGCAACCAAGCATCTGACTAGCCATCCTCATTGCTTTGTTACATTGCTTACCTGCCTTTAAGTCACCTGAAATAGTGACTCCTAGATCCCTTTCCTCCTCAGTAGTTTCCAGTATAGTGCTATTAATACTATATTTAGCCTTTGGATTTTTGAGACCCGAGTGCATGATTTTGCTTTATATGGCATTAAACTGTAATTGATACACTCTTGACCATTCCTCTAGTCTACCTAGATCCTCAATCATTTGTTTTACCCCACCTGGTGTGTCTAACCTGTTGTATTCCTTTGTGTCATCTGCAAACACAGCCTGCAACATGGCCATTAGGATCTGCTTGCCTGGTATTTTATCTCCACTTTATCACTCGCCAAGCTTTGATACATCTCCCCCATGTCATCTGCTGGCGCAAGGTGAAGATTTCAGAAGTGCCTACAGTAGGTGCCTCCTTAGACAAACAGCTCTGGAGACTCGGAGTATATATGGAAGCACAAATTTCGGGAACTACCAAACATTGGCATTGCCCCAGGAGAATACCTGGCTTGGCCACCCTAAAGAATGGCCCTGGTTGAAGATTAGTAATCTTGAGCATCAGACACAGTATACTTGGTTCTTACCGTAGTATGTGCCGATGTTGCATAGGTCAGAGTTGCAGCACTGAGAGCTTATATAGGTTTTCTTGATGCCCTGATCCACATATACTGTTTCATTGCACACTAGCCCCTGAGAGCAGCCCTTGTACGTCCATTCAGTGATTTGGCCATTCTCTGCAAGGGAAAGATAATACAGTCACATGTGGCCAGAGACATTGCTAAAGGGACGGCTGGAACTGCCACCATTGCTTACAGTATAACAGTTAAAGGACTGCAATGGTCCAACTCAGCAATACATTAGGTGAGTGCCTTCTGGGTACCTATATACTACCTAGCTAGTAAAATATTCTTCAGCCGTTGGCATGCTTTCACAGCTGCAAGGCTGTATGATAAAAATCACAGACTTGTAGGGCGTTACACAGAGCTCTATAGATAATGCAGGAACAGAGGTATAATCCAACATTTCAGGACTTTATTGGTCCTTTCCTCAGGGGGGAAAAGTCTTGCAATATTGGGTAATACCTCGGTGGCCGGTCTTTAGGTCGACAACACTTATGTTGACATTCATTAGGTCGACTACTAAAGGTTGACATGGTCATTAGGACAACATGGTCATTAGGTCGACATGGTCAAATTTTTTAAACTTTTTAATACTATACGATCCACGTGGACTACGATTGGGAATAGTAACCTGTGCCGAGCGCAGTGGTAGCGGAGCGAGGCACCTTGCCCGAAGCATGGCGAGCAAAGCGAGCTATGCGAGGGGACACGGTGCACTAATTGGAGTTCCCGGTCACTTTACAAAGAAAACAACACCAATTTATTTTTTTTAAACTCACGTCAGCCTTTTTTCCATGTCGACCATATCCATGTCGACCTAATGACCGTGTCAACCTAGTCACTGTTGACCAATAATGGTCGACCTAATGACTGTCAACCTAGTTACTGTCGACCCAACGAACCACACCCAATACCTCTTTGCAAGTGTTATCAGCAGAGCTCTGAGTGTCGCTCTTCTAGTAACTACTTGTTTTGCATAAATGATAATAAAAAATGTCCCTGATCAGCACAAAAAGCTCTTCTCGATGAATCCTTGCCCCAGGGAGGATCTAGAATGCACACAAAACACACAACCAGAAGATCCTTCAGTACCTGAGAGCGAATCTTCCTTGTAGACTTCTAGCGGATCTCACTTTACCTGGGGGTAGATTTACTAAGTGGCAGCTTTTCTGTGTGTTTAAAGGGGGGTACTCACGGAGTGATAATCTAAGCAATCTAACTAGATTGCTTAGATTTTAATCATGGTCGCTCCGTGTGTACCCCCTACAGCGATAGCGATGCGCAGCCCCGCGCATCGCTATCGCTAGATTGGCTTGCTATGCAGTCCAATCTAGCAGGTCGCTCATTTCACCCGCTGGGTGAAATGAGTGGCCCCCCCCCCCCCGTCTCCCCCGCACGCTCAGCACACATCGCGCTGTGTTGAGCGGCGGGAGAGATGTGTGCTGAGCGGTTCTCTCAGCACACATCTCTTCCACATCGGCCAGTGAGTACTGGCCTTAACAGGTGCTTTTACTTACTTTAATAACAACATTTCCTCCTATTTTCAGTACCCCCTTCACACCTTCCCCGAACCACACCAGTACTAGTGACGCCTCTATGAGCAGGAGCTTGATTCCTACAAGAATCCATTGATGATAGCAGTGTTCTCTTAGATAATCAAGTAGGTGAACTATAGTAAAGTAAAGATGGTGGTATTGGGTGGTACAATGGGTAAAGGAGAGTCATCTCGCAGCTTACCTACAACAGTGAATGCCTGCATCATACAGACGGTCTGGTCGAGGGTACACAGCTGGGTAGATTCCGGGCAGTAATATGGGTATCCATAGCACTGGTTACATTTCAGTGTCAGACCTAAGAAAGAGTAGGGTTATAATATTACACCAATATAAAGTTTCCATTCTTATTAAGGTTATGTGTGGACCCCCATGGGCTGCTTTTGGATTTGAATCTAGATTTAAATTTAAAGTTTTGGTTTTGCAAAACCACCCTCGTGTTTTGGTTTTGGATCTGTTTTGTTGTTGTTGCTAAGATCACATAAATTGGGCTTACAGTCAGGGCCGGTTCTAAGATTTGTGGCACCCCGGGCAAAATATGGGGGGCGTGGCTTCAATTGGGGGCGTGGTCAACGCGCTGAAAGAAAAAATAAAAATAAATAAAAAGTATACTTACCATCCCCGTTCCTGATCCAGACCCCCTCCGCCGGCGGCGCCGCTCTTCTCCTCTCCTCTCCTCTCTTCTCTTCTCTTCAATCTATGGGAGAGACGTTATTACGTCTCTCCCATAGAACAGCATAGACACTAGAGGTCAATTATGACCCCTAGTGTCTGTGCCACTATGCTGTGCGGTGCGCGATGACGTCATCGCGCATCGCACAGCAAAGGTCCTCTAGACGAAGGGAAACTAGACCGTAGCGTCTAGTTTCCCTTCATGGAGAGGACCTTTGCTGTGCGGTGCGCGATGACGTCATCGTGCACCGCACAACTAAGGTCCTCTCAATGAAGGGAAACTAGACGCTACGCGTCTAGTTCCCTTCAAAGCGGGGGGGCACAGCAGGGCACTGCGGGGGACACAGTGGCGGATCTTGCCCTGGTGCGGCACCCTCCGGATGGCGCCGGCGCCCTCCGGAAGGCGGCGCCCCGGGCAAAAGTACCGCTTGCCCGTGGCAAGAACCGCTACTGCTTACAGTATTATTTTAGAGATGTGCGGCTGGCACTTTTCGTGTTTTGTGTTTTGGTTCTTATTCCACTTTCGTGTTTTGGTTTTGGCTTGGTTTTGCCAAAACCACCCTTTCGTGTTTTGGTTTTGGTGCTAATTCCACTTTCGTGTTTTGGTTTTGGATCTGGATGATTTTAGAAAAAAACATAAAATCACAGAATTTGTGGGTAATTTTGCTCCTACGGTATGATTAACCTCAATAACATTAATTTCCACTCATTTCCCGTCTATTCTGAACACCTCACAATATTGTTTTTAGGCCTAAAAGTTGCACCGATTTGGCTGTATGACCAAGCTAAGCGACACAAGTGTGCGACACAAACAACTGGCCCATATAGGAGTGGCACTGCAGTTGCAGACAAGATGGCACTATTCAAAAAGTAGTCCCTAAATAGCACATAATGCAAAGAAAAAAGGGTGCACCGAGGTTGGTGTATGACTAAGCTAAGCGACACAACCACCTGGCACATCTAGTAGTGTCACGCAGTGGCTGAATGTCGAGAGTGGGCCGCAATTGTTCGGTCCACTGACAGCATCTCCAGCACGCCCCTGTCATTTTTAAAAAATTCTGCAATTGGTGGACTTATACGGCAGTACCCCAAGACTAATGCAGCAGTAAACCTGGACTCCTAAGGTAGTATCAGCCAGGATGGCACTTTTCAAAAACTAGGCCCCAAACAGCACCTCATGCAAAGATGTTGAAGAGGTGCAATGAGAGAGCTGTATGACTAAGCCAAGCGACACAAACAATTCCAACGGGAATTATACGTCCAAATCACTGGAATTAAATGGCAAAATCACTGGAATTATATGTCCAAATCACTGGAATAAATGGCAAAATCACTAGAATTATACATCCAAATCACTGGAATTAAATGGCAGTACCACTCCACATATACGGTAGTGTCAGACAGGATGGCACTTTAAAAAAATAGTCCCCAAACAGCAAATGATGATAACAAGAAAAAGAGGTGCAAGATGGAATTGTCCTTTGGCCCTCCCATCCACCCTTATGTTGTATAAACAGGACATGCACACTTTAACAAACCAATCATTTCAGTGACAGGGTCTGCCACACGACTGTGGCTGAAATGATGACCTCATCCTCCGATTCCTCACCCCTTTCACTGTGTACATCCTCTTCCTCCTCACAGAGTATTAATTCGTCCCCACTGGAATCCACCATCACAGGTCCCTCTGTACTGTCTGGAGGCAATTGCTGGTAAAGGTCTTCCCGGAGGAATTTATAATTCATTTTGATGAACATCATCTTCACCACATTTTGTGGAAGTAACCTCCTACGCCGATCGCTGACAAGGTTACTGGCTGCACTAAACCCTCTTTCGGAGTACACACTGGAGGGGGGGCAACTTAGGTAAAATAAAGCCAGTTTGTGCAAGGGCATCCAAATTGCCTCTTTTACCTGCCAGTATACATAAGGACTGTCTGACATGCTTACTTGGATGCTGTCACTCATATAATCCTCCACCATTCTTTCAATGGTGACAGAATCATATGCAGTGATAGTGATGTGCACCGAAAATTTTTCAGGTTTTGTGTTTTGGTTTTGGATTAGGTTCTGCGGCCGTGTTTTGGATTCGGACGTGTTTTAG
Organism: Pseudophryne corroboree; assembly: GCF_028390025.1. Taxonomy (NCBI): domain Eukaryota; kingdom Metazoa; phylum Chordata; class Amphibia; order Anura; family Myobatrachidae; genus Pseudophryne; species Pseudophryne corroboree. The sequence continues at coordinate 65,719,292 of NC_086453.1, forward strand.
CAAAACCTACCTGAAATTTTTTTGTCGGATTCGGTTGTGTTTTGGATTCGGGTGTTTTTTTACAAAAACCCCTCAAAAACAGCTTAAATCATAGAATTTGGGGGTAATTTTGATCCCATAGTATTATCAACCTCAATAACCATAATTTCCACTCATTTCCAGTCTATTCTGAACACCTCACATTATTATTTTTAGTCCTAAAATTTGCACCGAGGTCACTGGATGGCTAAGCTAAGCGACCCAAGTGGCCGACACAAACACCTGGCCCATCTAGGAGTGGCACTGCAGAGTCAGACAGGATGGCAGATTTAAAATATAGTCCCCAAACAGCACATGATGCAAAGAAAAAAAGAGGTGCACCAAGGTCGCTGGATGGCTAAGCTAAGCGACCCATGTGGCCGACACAAACACCTGGCCCAACTAGGAGTGGCACTGCAGTGTCAGACAGGATGGCAGATTTAAAAAATAGTCCCCAAACAGCACATGATGCAAAGAAAAAGAGGGGCAATGAGGTAGCTGTGTGACCTAGCTAAGCGACCCAAGTGGCCTACACAAACACCTGGCCCATCTAGGAGTGGCACTGCAGTGTCAGACAGGATGGCAGATTTAAAAAATAGTCCCCAAACAGCACATGATGCAAAGAAAAAGAGGTGCAATGAGGTAGCTGTGTGACTAAGCTAAGCGACCCAAGTGGCCGACACAAACACCTGGCCCATCTAGGAGTGGCACCGCAGTTTTCTAGCGAGAGGATGCGTGCTTCCATCCTCATGTGAATCTGAACCACTATGAACATAGGCCAGGGCCTCAGCCGTTCCTTGCCACTCCGTGTCGTAAATGGCATATTGGCAAGTTTACGCTTCTCATCAGACGCTTTTAATTTTGATTTTTGGGTCATTTTACTGAACTTTTGTAGTATACTTGACGACACAGAGGTAGAGCAGTGGACTACTGTACCGTACTGCTATATATATACTGGTGGTCAGCAAAATTCTGCACTGTCCTCCTACTATATATACTGCGCACAACTAAAATGCAGCACAGGTATGGATGGATAGTATACTTGACGACGCAGAGGTAGGTAGAGCAGTGGACTACTGTGCCGTACTGCTATATATATACTGGTGGTTAGCAAAATTCTGCACTGTCCTCCTACTATATATACTGCGCACAACTAAAATGCAGCACAGGTATGGAATGGATGGATAGTATACTTGACGACACAGAGGTAGGTAGAGCAGTGGACTACTGTACCGTACTGCTATATATATACTGGTGGTCAGCAAAATTTTGCACTGTCCTCCTACTATATATACTGCACACAACTAAAATGCAGCACAGGTATTGATGGATAGTATACTTGATGACACAGAGGTAGGTAGAGCAGTGGACTACTGTACCGTACTGCTATATATATATATTAGTGATGAGCGGGTTCGGTTCCTCGGAATCCGAACCCGCCCGAACTTCACCTTTTTTTTACACGGGTCCGAGCGACTCGGATCCTCCCGCCTTGCTCGGTTAACCCGAGCGCGCCCGAACGTCATCATCCCGCTGTCGGATTCTCGCGAGACTCGGATTCTATATAAGGAGCCGCGCGTCGCAGCCATTTTTCACACGTGGATTGAGATTGATAGGGAGAGGACGTGGCTGGCGTCCTCTCCGTTGTATTAGAAAAAACAACAACTGAGTGACTTAGTTTTAATTGTGGGGAGGATTGTGGACGGGGAGCAGCTGTTAGGGAGTACAGTGCAGGGTTTTGAGTTTAATCCGTTGTTTCTCTGCCTGAAAAAAAACGCTCCACCATATCTGTGCTCACTCAGTGTGCTGCACTGCTGCATGATATATCTGTGCTGAGTGCACTGCTCACACTGCCTAATTGTGGGGACTGGGGAGCAGTTATAGCAGGAGTACAGTGCACAGTTTTGCTGACAGTGACCACCAGTCCAGTATATGTTTGTCTGCCTGAAAAACACTGTGGTGTTTTTTTTCTTTCTTCATGCTAGTTTGTTTATCAGTCTGCTGACAGTGTCCACCATGTCCGTTATACAGTATATTATATATATAATTAAGCACTAAGCAGCAGTACGGTAGGCCACGGCTGTACCTACCTCTGTGTCGTCAGTGCACTCGTCGTCCATAAGTATAAGTAATACTATACTATCCATCCATCTACATTGTATACCTGTGGTGTTTTTTTTTTCTTTCTTCATAGTCATACTAGTTTGTTTAGCAGTCTGCTGACAGTGTCCACCAGGTCCGTTATACAGTATAATATATATATAACCACTAAGCAGCAGTACGCTAGGCTACGGCTGTACCTACCTCTGTGTCGTCACTCGTCGTCCATAAGTATATGTAATACTATACTATCCATCCATCTACATTGTATACCTGTGGTGTTTTTTTTTCTTTCTTCATACTAGTTTAGCAGTCTGCTGACACTGTCCACCAGGTCCGTTATACAGTATAATATCATATATATAAGCACTAAGCAGCAGTACGGTAGGCCACGGCTGTACCTACCTCTGTGTCGTCACTCGTCGTCCATAAGTATAAGTAATACTATACTATCCATCCATCTACATTGTATACCTGTGGTGTTTTTTTTTTCTTTCTTCATACTAGTTTGTTTAGCAGTCTGCTGACAGTGTTCACCAGGTCCGTTATACAGTATATCATATATATAAGCACTAAGCAGCAGTATGGTAGGCCACGGCTGTACCTACCTATGTGTCGTCAGTGCACTCGTCGTCCATAAGTATAAGTAATACTATACTATCCATCCATCTACATTGTATACCTGTGGTGTTTTTTTTTTCTTTCTTCATACTAGTTTGTTTAGCAGTCTGCTGACAGTGTCCACCAGGTCCGTTATACAGTATATCATATATATAAGCACTAAGCAGCAGTACGGTAGGCCACGGCTGTACCTACCTCTGTGTCGTCACTCGTCGTCCATAAATATAAGTAATACTATACTATCCATCCATCTACATTGTATACCTGTGGTGGCTTTTAGTTGTGCGCAAAATATGGAGAACAAAAATGTGGAGGTTAAAAAAATAGGGAAAGATCAAGATCCACTTCCACCTCGTGCTGAAGCTGCTGCCACTAGTCATGGCCGAGACGATGAAATGCCATCAATGTCGTCTGCCAAGGCCGATGCCCAATGTCATAGTACAGAGCATGTAAAATCCAAAACACAAAAGATCAGTAAAAAAAATGACCCAAAAATCAAAATTAAAAGCGTCTGAGGAGAAGCGTAAACTTGCCAATATGCCATTTACGACACAGAGTGGCAAGGAACGGCTGAGGCCCTGGCCTATGTTCATGGCTAGTGGTTCAGATTCACATGAAGATGGAAGCACTCATCCTCTCGCTAGAAAAAAGAAAAGACTTGCGGCAAAAGCACAGCAAAGAACTGTGCGTTCTTCGAAATCACAAATCCCAAAGGAGAGTCCAATTGTGTCGGTTGCGATGCCTGACCTTCCCAACACTGGACGGGAAGAGCTTGCGCCTTCCACCATTTGCACGCCCCCTGCAAGTGTTAAAAGGAGCACCCGCAGTCCAGTTCCTGATAGTGAAATTGAAGATGTCAGTGTTGAAGTACACCAGGATGAGGATATGGGTGTTGCTTGGGCTGGGGAGGAAATTGACAAGGAGGATTCTAATGGTGAGGTGGTTTGTTTAAGTCAGGCACCCGGGGAGACACCTGTTGTCCGTGGGAGGAATATGGCCATTGACATGCCTGGTGAAAATACCAAAAAAATCAGCTCTTCAGTGTGGAAGTATTTCAACAGAAATGCGGACAACAGGTGTCAAGCCGTGTGTTGCCTTTGTCAAGCTGTAATAAGTAGGGGTAAGGACGTTAACCACCTCGGAACATCCTCCCTTATACGTCACCTGCAGCGCATTCATAATAAGTCAGTGACAAGTTCAAAAACTTTGGGCAACAGCGGAAGCAGTCCACTGACCAGTAAATCCCTTCCTCTTGTAACCAAGCTCGCGCAAACCACACCACCAACTCCCTCAGTGTCAATTTCCTCCTTACCCAGGAAAGCCAATAGTCCTGCAGGCCATGTCACTGGCAAGTCTGACGAGTCCTCTCCTGCCTGGGATTCCTCCGATGCATCCTTGAGTGTAATGCCTACTGCTGCTGGCGCTGCTGTTGTTGCTGCTGGGAGTCGATCGTCATCCCAGAGGGGAAGTCGGAAGACCACTTGTACTACTTCCAGTAAGCAATTGACTGTCCAACAGTCCTTTGCGAGGAAGATGAAATATCACAGCAGTCATCCTGCTGCAAAGCGGATAACTGAGGCCTTGACAACTATGTTGGTGTTAGACGTGCGTCCGGTATCCGCCGTTAGTTCACAGGGAACTAGACAATTTATTGAGGCAGTGTGCCCCCGTTACCAAATACCATCTAGGTTCCACTTCTCTAGGCAGGCGATACCGAGAATGTACACGGACGTCAGAAAAAGACTCACCAGTGTCCTAAAAAATGCAGTTGTACCCAATGTCCACTTAACCACGGACATGTGGACAAGTGGAGCAGGGCAGACTCAGGACTACATGACTGTGACAGCCCACTGGGTAGATGTATTGCCTCCCGCTGCAAGAACAGCAGCGGCGGCACCAGTAGCAGGATCTCGCAAACGCCAACTCATTCCTAGGCAGGCTACGCTTTGTATCACCGCTTTCCAGAATACGCACACAGCTGAAAATCTCTTACGGCAACTGAGGAAGATCATCGCAGAATGGCTTACCCCAATTGGACTCTCCTGGGGATTTGTGACATCGGACAACGCCAGCAATATTGTGCGCGCATTACATCTGGGCAAATTCCAGCACGTCCCATGTTTTGCACATACCTTGAATTTGGTGGTGCAGAATTATTTAAAAAACGACAGGGGCGTGCAAGAGATGCTGTTGGTGGCCAGAAGAATTGCAGGCCACTTTCGGCATGCAGGCACCGCGTACAGAAGACTGGAGCACCACCAAAAAAACCTGAACCTGCCCTGCCATCATCTGAATCAAGAGGTGGTAACGAGGTGGAATTCAACCCTCTATATGCTTCAGAGGATGGAGGAGCAGCAAAAGGCCATTCAAGACTATACATCTGGCCACGATATAGGCAAAGGAGGTGGAATGCACCTGTCTCAAGCGCAGTGGAGAATGATTTCAACGTTGTGCAAGGTTCTGCTGCCCTTTGAACTTGCCACACGTGAAGTCAGTTCAGACACTGCCAGCCTGAGTCAGGTCATTCCCCTCATCAGGCTTTTGCAGAAGAAGCTGGAGGCATTGAAGGAGGAGCTAAAACAGAGCGATTCCGCTAGGCATGTGGGACTTGTGGATGGAGCCCTTCATTTGCTTAACCAGGATTCACGTGTGGTCAATCTGTTGAAATCAGAGCACTACATTTTGGCCACCGTGCTCGATCCTAGATTTAAAACCTACGTTGGATCTCTCTTTCCGGCAGACACAAGTCTGCAGGGGTTCAAAGAACTGCTGGTGAGAAAATTGTCAAGTCAAGTGGAACGCGACCTGTCAACATCTCCTCCTTCACATTCTCCCGCAACTGGGGGTGCGAGGAAAAGGCTACGAATTCCGAGCCCACCCGCTGGCGGTGATGCAGGGCAGTCTGGAGCGACTGCTGATGCTGACATCTGGTCCGGACTGAAGGACCTGCCAACGATTACTGACATGTCGTCTACTGTCACTGCATATGATTCTCTCACCATTGAAAGAATGGTGGAGGATTATATGAGTGACCGCATCCAAGTAGGCACGTCAGACAGTCCGTACGTATACTGGCAGGGAAAAGAGGCAATTTGGAGGCCCTTGCACAAACTGGCTTTATTCTACCTAAGTTGCCCTTCCTCCAGTGTGTACTCCGAAAGAGTGTTTAGTGCCGCCGCTCACCTTGTCAGCAATCGGAGTACGAGGTTACTTCCAGAAAATGTGGAGAAGATGATGTTCACTAAAATGAATTATAATCAATTACTCCATGGAGACATTCACCAGCAGCAATTGCCTCCAGAAAGTACACGGGGATCTGAGATGGTGGATTCCAGTGGGGACGAATTAATAATCTGTGAGGAGGGGGATGTACACAGTGAAAGGGGTGATGAATCGGACGATGATGATGAGGTGGACATCTTGCCTCTGTAGAGCCAGTTTGTGCAAGGAGAGATTGATTGCTTCTTTTTTGGTGGGGGCCCAAACCAACCAGTCATTTCAGTCACAGTCGTGTGACAGACCCTGTCGCTGAAATGATGGGTTGGTTAAAGTGTGCATGTCCTGTTTATACAACATAAGGGTGGGTGGGAGGGCCCAAGGACAATTCCATCTTGCACCTCTTTTTTCTTTCATTTTTCTTTGCGTCATGTGCTGTTTGGGGAGTATTTTTTAGAAGGGCCATCCTGCCTGACACTGCAGTGCCACTCCCAGATGGGCCAGGTGTTTGTGTCGGCCACTTGGGTCGCTTATCTTACTCACACAGCTACCTCATTGCGCCTCTTTTTTTTCTTCTTTGCGTCATGTGCTGTTTGGGGAGTAGTTTTTGGAAGGGCCATCCTGCCTGACACTGCAGTGCCACTCCTAGATGGGCCAGGTCTTTGTGTCGGCCACTTGGGTCGCTTATCTTACTCACACAGCTACCTCATTGCGCCTCTTTTTTTTCTTCTTTGCGTCATGTGCTGTTTGGGGAGTATTTTTTGGAAGGGCCATCCTGCGTGACACTGCAGTGCCACTCCTAGATGGGCCAGGTGTTTGTGTCGGCCACTAGGGTCGCTTAGCTTACTCACACAGCTACCTCATTGCGCCTCTTTTTTTCTTTGCGTCATGTGCTGTTTGGGAGTATTTTTTGGAAGGGCCATCCTGCCTGACACTGCAGTGCCACTCCTAGATGGGCCAGGTGTTTGTGTCGGCCACTTGTGTCGCTTAGCTTAGCCATCCAGCGACCTCGGTGCAAATTTTAGGACTAAAAATAATATTGTGAGGTGTGAGGTGTTCAGAATAGACTGAAAATGAGTGGAAATTATGGTTATTGAGGTTAATAATACTATGGGATCAAAATGACCCCCAAATTCTAAGATTAAAGCTGTTTATTAGGGTTTTTTGTAAAAAACACCCGAATCCAAAACACACCCGAATCCGACAAAAAAAATTCGGTGAGGTTTTGCCAAAACGCGTTCGAACCCAAAACACGGCCACGGAACCGAACCCAAAACCAAAACACAAAACCCGAAAAATTTCAGGTGCACATCCCTAATATATATACTGGTGGTCAGCAAAATTCTGCACTGTCCTCCTACTATGTATACTGCACACAACTAAAATGCAGCACAGGTATGGAATGGATGGATATTATACTTGACGACACAGAGGTAGGTAGAGCAGTGGACTACTGTACCGTACTGCTATATATATACTAGTGGTCAGCAAAATTCTGCACTGTCCTCCTACTATATATACTGCGCACAACTAAAATGCAGCACAGGTATGGATGGATAGTATACTTGATGACACAGAGGTAGGTAGAGCAGTGGACTACTGTACCGTACTGCTATATATATACTGGTGGTCAGCAAAATTCTGCACTGTCCTCCTACTATATATACTGTGCACAACTAAAATGCAGCACAGGTATGGAATGGTTGGAAAGTATACTTGACGACACAGAGGTAAGTAGAGCAGTGGACTACTGTACCGTACTGCTATATATATACTAGTGGTCAGCAAAATTCTGCACTGTCCTCCTACTATATATACTGCACACAACTAAAATGCAGCACAGGTATGGATGGATAGTATACTTGATGACACAGAGGTAGGTAGAGCAGTGGACTACTGTACCGTACTGCTATATATATACTGGTGGTCAGCAAAATTCTGCACTGTCCTCCTACTGTATATACTGCGCACAACTAAAATGCAGCACAGGTATGGATGGGTAGTATACTTGATGACACAGAGGTAGGTAGAGCAGTGGACTACTGTACCGTACTGCTATATATATATACTGGTGGTCAGCAAAATTCTGCACTGTCCTCCTACTATATATACTGCGCACAACTAAAATGCAGCACAGGTATGGAATAGATGGATAGTATACTTGACGACACAGAGGTAGGTAGAGCAGTGGACTACTGTACCGTACTGCTATATATATATATATATATACTGGTGGTCAGCAAAATTCTGCACTGTCCTCCTACTATATATACTGCGCACAACTAAAATGCAGCACAGGTATGGAATGGTTGGAAAGTATACTTGACGACACAGAGGTAAGTAGAGCAGTGGACTACTGTACCGTACTGCTATATATATATACTAGTGGTCAGCAAAATTCTGCACTGTCCTCCTACTATATATACTGCGCACAACTAAAATGCAGCACAGGTATGGATGGATAGTATACTTGATGACACAGAGGTAGGTAGAGCAGTGGACTACTGTACCGTACTGCTATATATATACTGGTGGTCAGCAAAATTCTGCACTGTCCTCCTACTGTATATACTGCACACAACTAAAATGCAGCACAGGTATGGATGGGTAGTATATTTGATGACACAGAGGTAGGTAGAGCAGTGGACTACTGTACCGTACTGCTATATATATACTGGTGGTCAGCAAATTTCTGCACTGTCCTCCTACTATATATACTGCGCACAACTAAAATGCAGCACAGGTATGGAATAGATGGATAGTATACTTGACGACACAGAGGTAGGTAGAGCAGTGGACTACTGTACCGTACTGCTATATATATATATATACTGGTGGTCAGCAAAATTCTGCACTGTCCTCCTACTATATATACTGCGCACAACTAAAATGCAGCACAGGTATGGATGGATAGTATACTTGACGACACAGAGGTAGGTAGAGCAGTGGACTACTGTACCATACTGCTATATATACTGCTATATATATACTGGTGGTCAGCAAAATTCTGCACTGTCCTCCTACTATATATACTGCGCACAACTAAAATGCAGCACAGGTATGGAATGGATGGATATTATAATTGATGACACAGAGGTAGGTAGAGCAGTGGACTACTGTACCGTACTGCTATATATATACTGGTGGTCAGCAAAATTCTGCACTGTCCTCCTACTATATATACGGGCGCGCTCGGGTTAACCGAGCAAGGCGGGAAGATCCGAGTCTGCCTCGGAACCGTGTAAAATGGGTGAAGTTCGGGGGGGTTGGGATCTTGAGGAACCGAACCCGCTCATCACTAAGTGACAGTAGACATGTCAGTAATCGTTGGCAGGTCCTTCAGTCCAGAACAGATGTCAGTTTTCGCTCCTGACTGCCCTGCATCACCGTCAGTGGGTGGGCTAGGAAATCTTATTCTTTTCCTTGCAGCCCCAGTGGCGGGAGAAATTGAAGGAGGAGCTGTTGATGGGTCACATTCCGCTTGAGTTGACAATTTACTCACCAGCAGGTCTTTGCACCTCTGCAGACTTGTGTCTGCCGGAAAGAGAAATACAACGTAGGCTTTAAACCTAGGATCGAGCACGGTGGCCAAAATGTAGTGCTCTGATTTCAACAGATTGACCACCCTTGAATCCTGGCAAAGCGAATGAAGGGCTCCATCCACAAGTCCCACAAACTTTGCTGAATCGCTCCGTCTTAGCTCCTCCTTCAATTTATCTAGCTACTTCTGCAAATGCCTAATGAGTGGAATGACCTGACTCAATCTGGCAATGTCTGAACTGATTTCACGTGTGGCAAGTTAGAAGGGTTGGAGAACCTTGAACAAGACAGAAATCATTCTCCACTGCACTTGAGTCAGGTGCATCCCCCTCCTTTGCCTATATCATAGGTGGATGTATAGGCTTTAATGGCCTTTTGCTGCTCCTCCTTCCTCTGAAGCATAGAAGGGGTCATTCCGAGTTGATCGTAGCTGTGCTAAATTTAGCACAGCTACGATCAGGCACCCAGACATGCGGGGGGATGCCCAGCACAGGGTTAGTCCGCCCCGCGATAAACTGCAGTGAGCGTTCGGGTCGGAATGAACCCCATAGAGTGTTGAATTCCACCTCATTACCACTTCTTGCTTCAGTTGATGGCAGGGCAGGTTCAGGAGTGTTTGCTGTTGCTCCAGTCTTCTGCACGCGGTGGCAGAATGTCGAAAGTAACCCGCAATTCTTCGGGCCACCGACAGTATCTCCTGTACACCCGTGTCATTTTTCAAAAAATTCTGCACCACCAAATTAATTGTATGTGCAAAATATGGGACGTGCTGGAATTTGCCCAGATGTAATGCATGCACAATATTGGTGCCGTTGTCAGATATCACAAATCACCAGGAGAGTCCAATTTGGGTAAGCCATTCTGTGATGTCCCTCAGTTTCCGTAAGAGGTTGTCAGCTGTGTGCCTCTTACGGAAAGCTGTGATACATAGCGTACCCTGCCTAGGAACGAGTTGGCATTTGCGAGATGCTGCTACTGTTGCCGCAGCTGTTGTTGCTGCGGGAGGCCATACATCTACCCAGTGGGCTGTCACAGTCATATAGTCCTTCATCTGCCCTGTTCCACATGTCCACATGTCCGTGGTTAAGTGGACACTGGATACAACCACATTTTGTAGTACACTGGTGACTCTTTTTCAGATATCTTTGTACTTTCTCGGTATCGCCTGCCTAGAGAAGTGGAACCTAGATGGGATTTGATACCGGGGACACACTATCTCTATCAGTTCTTTAAGTCCCACTGAACTAATGGTGGATACCGGACGCACGTCTAACACCAACATAAGTGTCAAGGCCTCAGTTATCCACTTTGCAACAGGATGACTGCTGTCATATTTCATCTTCCTCACAAAGGACTGTTGGACAGTCAATTGCTTACTGGAAGTAGTACAAGTGGTCTTCCAACTTCCCCTCTGGGATGACGATCGACTCCCAGCAGCAACAACAGCAGCAGCAGCAACAGCAGGCGTTACACTCAAGAATCCTCCAGAGGAATCCCAGTTAGGAGAAGACTCCTCAGTCTTGACAGTGACATGGCCTGCAGGACTACTGATGTTCCTGACTGAGGAGGAAGTTGACGTTGAGGGAGTTGGTAGTGTGGCTTGCAAGAGCTTGGGTACAAGAGGAAGAAGGGATTTAGGTGTCTGTGGACTGCTTACGCTCTTACCCAAAGTTTCACAACTTGACACTGACTTCTGATGAATGCGCAGCAGGTGATGTATAAGGGAGGATGTTCCTAGGTCAGGGATGGGGAACCTTCGGCCCTCCAGCTGTTGTTGAACTACACATCCCAGCATGCCCTGCAACAGTTTTAGCATGGCCAAATAGCAAACCTGTAGCAAGGCATGCTGGTATGTGTAGTTCAACAACAGCTGGAGGACCGAAGGTGGTTAACATCCTTACCCCTACTTATTACAGATTGACAGAGGCAACAGATTGCTTGACACCTGTTGTCCGGATTTGTGGAGAAATAATTCCACACTGAAGAGGTGGCTTTTTTGGTAGCTTGCCCAGGCATCACAATGGGCTTCTTCATCCACGGACAATAGGTGACTCCCCCGGTGCCTGACTTAAACAAACCACATCAGAATCCTCATCGTCAACTTCCTCCTCAGCGACATCAACACCCATATCCTCATCCTGGTGTACTTCAACAGTGACATCTTCAATTTCAGTATCAGGAACTGGACTGTGGGTGCTCCTTCCAGCACTTGCAGGGGGAGTGCAAATGATGGAAGGAGCCACCTCTTCCTGTCCAGCGTTGGGAAGGTCAGGCATCGCAACCGCCGACACACTTGGACTATCCTTGGGGACTTGTGATACCATCTCAGAACGCACAGTACTTTTCTGTGCTCTTTCCAGCTTATCTCTTTTAATTTTTCTAGCAGGAGGATGAGGGCTTCCATCGTCATGTGAAGCTGAACCACTAGTCATGAACATAGGCCAGGGCCTCAGCCATTCCTTGCCACTCCGTGTCGTAAATAGCATATTGGCAAGTTTACATTTCTCCTCAGACCATTTAAATTTCTTTTTTTGGGCTTTTTTACTGAACTTTGGCTTTTTGGATCTTACTTGCCCTCTACTATCACATTGGGCATCGGCCTTGGCAGACGACGATGGCATTTCATCGTCTATGTCATGGCTAGTGGCAGCAGCTTCAGCACTAGGAGGAAGTGGTTCTTGATCTTTCCCTATTTTATCCTCTAAATTTTTGTTCTCCATTATTTTTCTGGAGTTATATAACACAATATGCGACACAGGAATGACTGATGGCTGATGCACAGGACACTTACCACTGGTCTGAAGCAGCACAACACAGCAACGCAGTGAGGGACTTGTTGTTGTTGTTGTTGTTGTTGTTATTATTATTATTATTATACATCAGCAGTGGACATATAGCAGCAGCGTATACCACTATGACTGCCTGGTCACTGGAATGACTGATGGCCAGGACACTACCACTGGTCTGATGCAGCACAACACAGCAACACTGTGAGGGACTTGTTATTATTATACGTCAGCAGTGGACTTATAGCAGCAGCGTATACCACTGTGATTGCCTGGTCACTGGAATGACTGATGGCCAGGACACTACCACTGGTCTGATTCAGGACAACACAGCACCACTGAAAGGGACTTATACAGCTACACTGGATATATGGCAGCAGAGGACACCACCACTGTGATTGGTCACTGGACTGATGCTGCACAAGACACTACCCGTGGTCTGATGCAAGACAACACGGCAAAAATGCAAGGGACTTATACAGCAGCCAGCAGCACTGGGAACATATAGCAGCAGAGGACACCAACACTGTGACTGGCTGGACTGATGCAGCACAATACACTGACTACACAGGACTGGACTGAGCAGCACAACAAGACTCGCCACCCCACTTTCCCGCCCCCACACAGACACTGAGGACGGAGACATGTCCTCTCACTACACTCTCTGAGACTGGAGAGAAAATGGCCGCGACGCGTGGCTCCTTATATGGAATCCAAATCCTGCGAGAATCCAACAGCGGGATGATGACATTTTGCCTCATTCGGGTTTCCGAATCAGGCGGGAAAACCCGAGCCGGGCTCGGAACCGGGTTCAGAGCGTGAGGTTCGGTGCGGTTCGGTTCTCTGAGAGGGATCAGTACTAAATGCCGCCGGCCAGAATCCCGGCGGTCGAAATACAGACGCCGGAATCCCGACCACACAATCCCGACAGGGGTGGCGAGCGGAACGCAGCCCCTTGCGGGCTCGCTTCGCTCGCCACGCTCGGCACACTATTATATTCTCCCTCTATGGGTGTCGTGGACACCCACGGAGGGAGAATATGTCGGGATTGTGGTGGTCGGGATTCCGGCGTCGGTATTTCGACCGCCGGGATTCCGTCCGGCGGCATCTTGACCGCATACCCTCTGAGACGCGAACCCGCACATCTCTAATTATTAACCTCAATAACATTAATTTTCAGACATTTCCAGTCCATTTTGACCACCTCACAGGTCACAATATTGTTTTTTTTACCAATATTGGCCAAAAACTGCCTGGCTAAACTAAGCAACAGAGCACAAACATGGCATTTTATAGCACATCTATGAAACATTGCCACACAGCAGTGGCAGACAGGAGGATGGCAGTTTAATAAACTATACGACCCTGTAGAAAGTAACCAAGAATGTTTTTATTAATCAAGAACTAGTTCAAAGACCCGAGGAAGGTACAGGGGAATGGAGGTGGAATATATAGTGGGAGGCAGGTAAAAGAATGATAGATTGATCGAATAGATTATCTTATAAAAAAAATTGAGTCATAACTATATCGACATCTATTATGCATCAAATTAGAAGAGGAAAGGCCATAAAAGAAGAATACAAAAATAATTGATTAATTGATTGATTCATTCATTAAAATTAACATGTGTTAGGCCTAGATCAAGAGTTATACCTGTTCTGCAGCAAATTAGGAGAGAAAAGGCCATAAAAAAATAATACAAAATTGATTGATTGATTGATTGATTGATTGATTGATTAAAATTAATATATGTTAGGCCTAGATCAAGAGCTGTACATGTTCAGCAGCAAATTAGGAGAGAAAGTCCATAAAATAAAAAAAACAAAAATGATCGATTGATTGCTTGATTCATTCATTCATTAAAATTAAAGTGTGTGAGGCCTAGATTAAGAGCTGTACCTGTTCTGTAGCAAACTAGAAGAGAAAAGGGTCATAGAATACCAGAATGATTGATTGATTATTTATTTAAAATAATCGTGTGAGGCACTACATAATTCCTTTTAAAAATGTGTTGCAAATTAGTACAGATTTTAGAGCAATAACCAAACCATTAAAAATGTTTGTCTCTGTAACATAGACCATCACCAATGTGCACAAACAGCCCATAAATAAATGAAGAGTGGCTCAAGATGGAATTGTCCTTGGAACCTCCCAATCACCCTCATGTTGTTTATTATAAAGGACATGCACAATTTAAGAAACCAAACACTTTAGCGACAAGGTCTGCTACTTTTGTGGCTGAAATGCTTGGTTTATTTATGCCTCCACAAACCAAAGTTTTGGAAAGATTACTTATGATCACTAATGAGGAGGTTGATGATGAGGATGTTGGCAATGGAGATTTCATGGGCTGGTCCAAACTGCTAGTAGCTGACTATTATTTGACAAGTTATTATAAGTATGTAAAATAAATTTAATGAACTCGCTGCAAATGACGTACAGTAACATGGAGGAGGTGCCTAGATCATTAACGTCCCTACCTAATTTTGTCCTCATAAACAGAGCAGATACCTTCATAAATGTTTTTAGGATTTGGGGAAAATAATCCCACACCGAAGAGGTGGCTTTTTTTGGTATTATGCCCAGGAATCACAATGGCTTTCTTTTTATCACAGACAAGAACTGCAGCCACTGGAGCCACTGGTGGCTGACTTAAACAAACAACATCTTTATCATCAATATCATCAGATAGTACACAAATATCCCCATCATCCTGTTGCACTTCCACAATAGCATCCTCAATTCTATTATGTTATTATCACCATCTTTACTTGTACTGCTCATCCCCACGTTTGCAGAGGGTGTAGAAATGGTGTAAGGAGGCTTCTCATAACAGTACAGTTAGACTCACAGATAGCTAACATGGATACCCCTAGACTTTCTTCAGGTATTTGTGAACACACAGCTTGTTCTTCAGCCTTAGCAGTGGATGTAATGAAGGCCAAGTTGGCTGGAGGTGCAGGTACCCAGCTGAACTCAGACTTTTTTTAAAGCGGCAATCAACTACAAGGCAAAACCATGCCTTGTAAATGATTGCCACTTAAAAAAAATGACCGAGTACAGCCGGAAACCAGCACCTCTGGCCAACTCGGACTTCATTACATCCATCCCCTAGTTTTCTTTTTTTGGAGGGGGGCACTGATGATTTGTTGGTTTTTAACACCTCTTCCTATTTATTTTAACTTTGTAAAAGATTTCGATTTCATGTGCCCTTTCCTAAACTTTCTGCCCCCTGGTCAATCTTTAGTAGATGTTGTAGTACTGTCATGACTGGCAGCAGCCAGAGTACTAGTACTTGGTTGTTCCTGCTTTTCCATCAACTGATTGTGAACCATATTATCTCACTGCGCTGTTTCACTAACTGCCTGATGTTTGCTAAACACACTCATTTAAAAAAATTTTTTTTTTTTTATCAGTTTTTTTTTTTTTTTTAACAATAACAACTGCAACTCACTATTAAGGCATTGCCCTGGACCTACTGGTCATTATAAGCACTGTATCACTGCCTGCCTGATGTTCGCTAAACACATATTTATAAAAAAAAAATATATATATATTATTTCTAATTAGAACAACTGCAGCGTGACATGACGCCTGAATCTCCAGCGTCAAATGGCACCCCAATTACCGTGGGATGAACTTATAGTGAATCCAAAACACTCAAGATCCAGTACCAGGAAGATTATGTTTTGCCCCATTTTGGAATCTGCATGAGGTGGGAAAACCGGAGCCCGGGCTCAGAAGTAATTGAATATGCAAAATTCAGGTGGGCTCAGTTTTCTGAAAACCAGAACCACTCATCTCAAATACTTTTACATGACATTAACTCCATAGGATGTTCCTGGCGGGTCTGGGACTCAGGGTCGACAACAAAAAGGTCGACACACCTTAGGTCGACGCCAATTGGTCGACACACCTTAGGTCGACATGGACAAAAGGTCGACAGGAACAAGGTCGACATGGAAAAAGGTCGACATGAGTTTTTTATGTTTTTTTGGTGTCGTTTTCTTCGTAGAGTGACCGGGAACCCCAATTAGTGCACCGCGTCCCCTCGCATGGCTCGCTTAGCTCGCCATGCTTCGGGCATGGTGCCTTCGCTCCGCTACCGCTTTGCTCGGCACAGGTTACCGTTCCAATCGTAGTCCACGTGGATCGTTAACTATGAAAAGGTTAAAAAAAAGAAAAAAAATCGTGAAAAACTCATGTCGACCTTTTTCCATGTCAACCTTGTTCCTGTCGACCTTTTGTCCATGTCGACCTTCTGTCCATGTCGACCTAAGGTGTGTCGACCTTTTTGTTGTCGACCTGGAGTCCGGATACCGTTCCTGGCAGGTACCCTGAAGTGTTTATAGCCGCCTGGATTGTCCATCCAATTCTACACTTACTCCTTCTGACAGCCACCTCCAAACATGATGTCATGTGTTCATGGGCAGGGCCAGCAGAGGGTGCCTTGGGAGACCATCTCCGGTGATGAATGTAGAGCCCATTCCCAGGTGGCCAGTGTGTATATTTACATAGCCATAGCCAGATTAAAGGGGGGATGCAGGTCAGACTGTACCCCGGACCCCCCTCTGTCAGTTGGTCCCCCGGCAAGAACACATTGACATCACTAGCTTTCCCTCTTATGCAGCAGCAGAACCAGACAGCCAGAATGTCAGCAGGACAGTATGCAGTGCAGGCAAAGACACAGGAGTATCATGTTTCATGAACTATCGATGGAGCTTCCCAACCAGAGGAGAGATAGGAGGATGGAGTGAGCTGTAAGTGACACAGGGTGGGATCCCTGTGTCACTTACAGCTCTCTCCACACCTGGGTGTCTGAGTCCTGTATAACTTGTTATTTAATGATGGTCTAGAGAGAGAGACACACACCCACACACACCCACCCACACACACATAGTTCTCCTGAGTCCTGTCCCAGTGTGTAAGTAGTACAGAGGCTGCTGCTATTTTTGCATGTGACAAGATAAATTATAGATTTTATTTTTTTAGGTGTATTTTAAGGTTGTTTAAGTTGTCTTTGTTCCACTACAAGAACATTTTATAAATAGTTGTCTTTCAACTAGGTGGAGCCAGTGGTTAAAGTGGGCCGGAACGGGGCGGAACTGCGTTCCGTCACCTCTAATTGCCGGCGGAACCAGTTCCGCCTCCGCCCGGCCACAGCATCGTGTCCCTGTTCCATTGTAAAGGTGGCAGTGGCCGCCAGCCAATCATGGCTCGCGGACCGGCTGCAGCACCAATCAGAAGAAGGGAAGGCTTTTTTAAAATCTGCTGTGAGCCAATCACGGCTCGCAGACCGCCAGCCAATGAGAAGCTGCCAAGTGGCAGCTTCTCATTAGCTGGCGGTCTAGGAGCCGTAAATGGCGCACAGTCGGCTCCAGATTCAAAGTAGCCTCTCTCCCCCCCCTCCGCCGCTGCCTCCGCAGCCTCCGCAGTGTGAGCCGCGGCCTGTAATGCCCGATCCCCCCCGCAGCCGGAGTTTACTGTGAGGCTGCGCGGTGGGCAGTAATGTCCGTGCCCACTCCACATCTCCCTGCCAGCGCAGCAGCTTAAAGTCCACCCCACCCCACCCCTAGACTTAGTGACCAGCGGCCTGTAATGCTCTCCCCACCTCCACCGGAGCGCTGTCTGCAAGTGATTGTGCATTACAGTCCGAGGCCCTAACCGTTGCACACCCCATGGCGTCTGACAGGAGAGACAACTCGCCCTCCACATGAAGACCTCCAGGTAACTGCTGCTACATATCACAGCTCTGGGTGCCCATCTTTCTGCTGCTGCTGCTGCTGCTGGTGGTGATATTTTAATTCTCTCTCTCTCTCACTCTCACTCTTTTTGTCTGTTTTTGCACTTTTTCAAAACTCTGAGTGCCTATATATATATATATAAGTATATCTATCTGGAAAACCCCCTCATAAAATCCTGTGTTTGCCCTTGGAGGGGGCTCCACCTGCCGTACTGTGTAAAAGGGGGCTCTGTCTGCCGTACTGTGTAAAAGGGGGCTCTGTCTGCTGTACTGTGTAAAAGGGGGCTCTGTCTGCCGTACTGTGTAAAAGGGGGCTCTGTCTGCTGTACTGTGTAAAAGGGGGCTCTGTCTGCCGTACTGTGTAAAAGGGGGCTCTGTCTGCTGTACTGTGTAAAAAGGGGCTCTGTCTGCCGTACTGTGTAAAAGGGGGCTCTGTCTGCCGTACTGTATAAAAGGGGGCTCTGTCTGCCGTACTGTGTAAAAGGGGGCTCTGTCTGCCGTACTGTGTAAAAGGGGGACTCTGCTTTTGTGGGAATTGTGTGTGTAAAGGGCACTAGTATGTGGGGCGGGAAATGTGAATAAGATTGTGCTACTGTGAAGCATTATTTTAAATTGGTGGTACTTTTGTGTGGCCACGCCCCTTCCTTGTGAGGCCACACCCCTTTCTGCGGCGTTGCGGGCGAGGTGAGTTCCCCCACCTCTCCAGGACCACTTTAAGCCCTGGGTGGAGCTATTAACAGTACCCAGGCATTATTAAACTATTGGTTTAAATCTAATATACTAGAGATGAGCGGGTTCGGTTCCTCGGAATCCGAACCCGCCCGAACTTCATTTTTTTTTACACGGGGCCGAGCGACTCGGATCTTCCCGCCTTGCTCGGTTAACCCGAGCGCGCCCGAACGTCATCATCCCGCTGTCGGATTCTCGCGAGGCTCGGATTCTATCGCGAGACTCGGATTCTATATAAGGAGCCGCGCGTCGCCGCCATTTTCACACGTGCATTGAGATTCATAGGGAGAGGACGTGGCTGGCGTCCTCTCCGTTTATAGAGAAGAGAGTGAGACTAGAGTAGAGAGAGACACAGTAGTAATTTTGGGGAGCATTAGGAGGAGTACTACTACTTGCTGAAGTGATAGATAGATAGTGTGACTGTATAATGTATATCTGACTTGTGGGGGAGACACTGACAGTGGGGAGCAGTTAGAGTCTGAGAGCAGGACTCAGGAGTACATATAACGTACAGTGCACACTTTTGCTGCCAGAGTGCCACACTGCCATTGTGACCACACTGACCACCAGTATAATATATATTGTGATTGTCTGCTTAGGAGTACTACTTGCAAGTTGCTGATAGTGTGACCAGTGACCTGACCACCAGTTTAATAATCACCACCAGTTTAATATATATATATATATATATATATATAAAATTGTATATAATATATATATAATATTGTATACCACCTACCCGTTTTTTTTTTCTTTCTTCTTCTTTATACATACTACTATAGTAGCTTACTGTAGCAGTCTGCGGTGCTGCTGAGCTGACAGTGTCCAGCAGGTCCGTCATCAGTCATTACATAATAAATATATCTACCTGTCCGGCTGCAGTACTAGTGATATTATATATATATATATTGATTTCATCTCATTATCATCCAGTCTATATTAGCAGCAGACACAGTACGGTAGTCCACGGCTGTAGCTACCTCTGTGTCGGCAGTCGCTCGTCCATCCATAATTGTATACCACCTACCCGTGGTTTTTTTTTTCTTCTTTATACATACTACTATAGTAGCTTACTGTAGCAGTCTGCGGTGCTGCTGAGCTGACAGTGTCCAGCAGGTCCGTCATCAGTCATTGCATAATAAATATATCTACCTGTCCGGCTGCAGTACTAGTGTGATATTATATATATATATATATATATTGATTTCATCTCATTATCATCCAGTCTATATTAGCAGCAGACACAGTACGGTAGTCCACGGCTGTAGCTACCTCTGTGTCGGCAGTCGCTCGTCCATACATAATTGTATACCACCTACCCATGGTTTTTTTTTTCTTTCTTCTTTATACATACTACTATAGTAGCTTACTGTAGCAGTCTGCAGTGCTGCTGAGCTGACAGTGTCCAGCAGGTCCGTCATCAGTCATTACATAATAAATATATATACCTGTCCGGCTGCAGTACTAGTGATATTATATATATATATATATTGATTTCATCTCATTATCATCCAGTCTATATTAGCAGCAGACACAGTACGGTAGTCCACGGCTGTAGCTACCTCTGTGTCGGCAGTCGCTCGTCCATCCATAAATATACTAGTATCCATCCATCTCCATTGTTTACCTGAGGTGCCTTTTAGTTGTGCCTATTAAAATATGGAGAACAAAAATGTTGAGGTTCCAAAATTAGGGAAAGATCAAGATCCACTTCCACCTCGTGCTGAAGCTGCTGCCACTAGTCATGGCCGAGACGATGAAATGCCAGCAACGTCGTCTGCCAAGGCCGATGCCCAATGTCATAGTACAGAGCATGTAAAATCCAAAACACCAAATATCAGTAAAAAAAGGACTCCAAAATCTAAAATAAAATTGTCGGAGGAGAAGCGTAAACTTGCCAATATGCCATTTACCACACGGAGTGGCAAGGAACGGCTGAGGCCCTGGCCTATGTTCATGGCTAGTGGTTCAGCTTCACATGAGGATGGAAGCACTCAGCCTCTCGCTAGAAAAATGAAAAGACTCAAGCTGGCAAAAGCACCGCAAAGAACTGTGCGTTCTTCGAAATCCCAAATCCACAAGGAGAGTCCAATTGTGTCGGTTGCGATGCCTGACCTTCCCAACACTGGACGTGAAGAGCATGCGCCTTCCACCATTTGCACGCCCCCTGCAAGTGCTGGAAGGAGCACCCGCAGTCCAGTTCCTGATAGTCAGATTGAAGATGTCAGTGTTGAAGTACACCAGGATGAGGAGGATATGGGTGTTGCTGGCGCTGGGGAGGAAATTGAAAAGGAGGATTCTGATGGTGAGGTGGTTTGTTTAAGTCAGGCACCCGGGGAGACACCTGTTGTCCGTGGGAGGAATATGGCCGTTGACATGCTTGGTGAAAATACCAAAAAAATCAGCTCTTCGGTGTGGAAGTATTTCAACAGAAATGCGGACAACATTTGTCAAGCCGTGTGTTGCCTTTGTCAAGCTGTAATAAGTAGGGGTAAGGACGTTAACCACCTCGGAACATCCTCCCTTATACGTCACCTGCAGTGCATTCATAATAAGTCAGTGACAAGTTCAAAAACTTTGGGCGAGAGCGGAAGCAGTCCACTGACCAGTAAATCCCTTCCTCTTGTAACCAAGCTCACGCAAACCACCCCACCAACTCCCTCAGTGTCAATTTCCTCCTTCCCCAGGAATGCCAATAGTCCTGCAGGCCATGTCACTGGCAATTCTGACGATTCCTCTCCTGCCTGGGATTCCTCCGATGCATCCTTGCGTGTAACGCCTACTGCTGCTGGCGCTGCTGTTGTTGCTGCTGGGAGTCGATGGTCATCCCAGAGGGGAAATCGTAAGACCACTTTTACTACTTCCACCAAGCAATTGACTGTCCAACAGTCCTTTGCGAGGAAGATGAAATATCACAGCAGTCATCCTGCTGCAAAGCGGATAACTGAGGCCTTGGCATCCTGGGTGGTGAGAAACGTGGTTCCGGTATCCATCATTACTGCAGAGCCAACTAGAGACTTGTTGGAGGTACTGTGTCCCCGGTACCAAATACCATCTAGGTTCCATTTCTCTAGGCAGGCGATACCGAAAATGTACACAGACCTCAGAAAAAGAGTCACCAGTGTCCTAAAAAATGCAGCTGTACCCAATGTCCACTTAACCACGGACATGTGGACAAGTGGAGCAGGGCAGGGTCAGGACTATATGACTGTGACAGCCCACTGGGTAGATGTATGGACTCCCGCCGCAAGAACAGCAGCGGCGGCACCAGTAGCAGCATCTCGCAAACGCCAACTCTTTCCTAGGCAGGCTACGCTTTGTATCACCGGTTTCCAGAATACGCACACAGCTGAAAACCTCTTACGGCAACTGAGGAAGATCATCGCGGAATGGCTTACCCCAATTGGACTCTCCTGTGGATTTGTGGCATCGGACAACGCCAGCAATATTGTGTGTGCATTACATACATACCTTGAATTTGGTGGTGCAGAATTTTTTAAAAAACGACAGGGGCGTGCAAGAGATGCTGTCGGTGGCCAGAAGAATTGCGGGACACTTTCGGCGTACAGGCACCACGTACAGAAGACTGGAGCAACACCAAAAACGCCTGAACCTGCCCTGCCATCATCTGAAGCAAGAAGTGGTAACGAGGTGGAATTCAACCCTATATATGCTTCAGAGGTTGGAGGAGCAGCAAAAGGCCATTCAAGCCTATACAATTCAGCACGATATAGGAGGTGGAATGCACCTGTCTCAAGTGCAGTGGAGAATGATTTCAACGTTGTGCAAGGTTCTGCTGCCCTTTGAACTTGCCACACGTGAAGTCAGTTCAGACACTGCCAGCCTGAGTCAGGTCATTCCCCTCATCAGGCTTTTGCAGAAGAAGCTGGAGACATTGAAGGAGGAGCTAACACGGAGCGATTCCGCTAGGCATGTGGGACTTGTGGATGGAGCCCTTCATTCGCTTAACAAGGATTCACGGGTGGTCAATCTGTTGAAATCAGAGCACTACATTTTGGCCACCGTGCTCGATCCTAGATTTAAAACCTACCTTGGATCTCTCTTTCCGGCAGACACAAGTCTGCTGGGGTTCAAAGACCTGCTGGTGAGAAAATTGTCAAGTCAAGCGGAACGCGACCTGTCAACATCTCCTCCTTCACATTCTCCCGCAACTGGCGGTGCGAGGAAAAGGCTCAGAATTCCGAGCCCACCCGCTGGCGGTGATGCAGGGCAGTCTGGAGCGACTGCTGATGCTGACATCTGGTCCGGACTGAAGGACCTGTCAACGATTACGGACATGTCGTCTACTGTCACTGCATATGATTCTCTCCCCATTGAAAGAATGGTGGAGGATTATATGAGTGACCGCATCCAAGTAGGCACGTCACACAGTCCGTACTTATACTGGCAGGAAAAAGAGGCAATTTGGAGGCCCTTGCACAAACTGGCTTTATTCTACCTAAGTTGCCCTCCCACAAGTGTGTACTCCGAAAGAGTGTTTAGTGCCGCCGCTCACCTTGTCAGCAATCGGCGTACGAGGTTACTTCCAGAAAATGTGGAGAAGATGATGTTCATTAAAATGAATTATAATCAATTCCTCCGTGGAGACATTGACCAGCAGCAATTGCCTCCACAAAGTACACAGGGAGCTGAGATGGTGGATTCCAGTGGGGACGAATTGATAATCTGTGAGGAGGGGGATGTACACGGTGATATATCGGAGGATGATGATGAGGTGGACATCTTGCCTCTGTAGAGCCAGTTTGTGCAAGGAGAGATTAATTGCTTCTTTTTTGGTGGGGGTCCAAACCAACCCGTCATTTCAGTCACAGTCGTGTGGCAGACCCTGTCACTGAAATGATGGGTTGGTTAAAGTGTGCATGTCCTGTTTATACAACATAAGGGTGGGTGGGAGGGCCCAAGGACAATTCCATCTTGCACCTCTTTTTTCTTTAATTTTTCTTTGCGTCATGTGCTGTTTGGGGAGTGTTTTTTGGAAGGGCCATCCTGAGTGACACTGCAGTGCCACTCCTAGATGGGCCAGGTGTTTGTGTCGGCCACTAGGGTCGCTTATCTTACTCACACAGCTACCTCATTGCGCCTCTTTTTTTCTTTGCGTCATGTGCTGTTTGGGGAGTGTTTTTTGGAAGGGCCATCCTGCGTGACACTGCAGTGCCACTCCTAGATGGGCCCGGTGTTTGTGTCGGCCACTAGGGTCGCTTATCTTACTCACACAGCTACCTCATTGCGCCTCTTTTTTTCTTGCGTCATGTGCTGTTTGGGGAGTGTTTTTTGGAAGGGCCATCCTGCGTGACACTGCAGTGCCACTCCTAGATGGGCCCGGTGTTTGTGTCGGCCACTAGGGTCGCTTAGCTTAGTCATCCAGCGACCTCGGTGCAAATTTTAGGACTAAAAATAATATTGTGAGGTGTGAGGTATTCAGAATAGACTGAAAATGAGTGGAAATTATGGTTTTTGAGGTTAATAATACTTTGGGATCAAAATGACCCCCAAATTCTATGATTTAAGCTGTTTTTTAGTGTTTTTTGAAAAAAACACCCGAATCCAAAACACACCCGAATCCGACAAAAAAAATTCGGTGAGGTTTTGCCAAAACGCGGTCGAACCCAAAACACGGCCGCGGAACCGAACCCAAAACCAAAACACAAAACCCGAAAAATTTCAAGTGCACATCTCTATAATATACACCATCCATACCTCCCAACATGGCCCATTCCAGGAGGGACAAATGCTCTCTACCTGGACTTCCTTCTTAAGTTATGATTGCAATCACCTGTGTTGAAACACCTTTCTTATCAATTAAATAGTTCAAACACGGGTGACTACAATCATATATTAAGAGGGAAGTCCATGTAAAGAGCATTTTGTCCCTCGTGGAATGGGTCATGTTGGGGGTATGCACAATCTTAAATACAGCCCCCCCTCCACTGGGGCTCCCCTGTCTAAAGTGCCCCGGGCAAACCCAAGGCTTAATCCGGCCTTGTACAGAGCACATTCCCAGGTGACCAGAGCAGACAATGGGTTCAGTATGATTTGCCGATGGACGGGATGCCGGCTGTCAGTATACCGACAGCAGCATCCCATCCATCAGAATCCCGACAGACCCCTATTAATCTCCCTAACCCCCACCTTTTCCCTGCCCTAACCCTAAACCTCCCTTGTAGGTGACTAACCCTAACCCCTTCTCAGTGGTGCCTAACCCTAACCCTCCCTTCCCTGCTGCCTAAACCTAACCCTCCACACATGATGCCTAACCCTAGCCTCCCCATCTATGTACCTAAACCTAACCCTCCCTACCCGGTCCCTAACCATAACCTTCCCGTCCCTGCACCCTAACCCGCCTTCTGCTGCCAAAACCTAACCTCCCCCCCCACCCTGTGTGGCAGGACGTTAGTGCGTACCACTGTGAGGAATATCAGGATGCTGGCTGTTGGTATTGTGATGCCAGCATCCCGAGCGGCATTAGTATGTAGACGCCGGCATTGCGGCCTCCGTCGGGATCCCGGCGTCAATATATTGACCGCAGGGATCCCATCCGTCGGGAAGCTAACTGCATCCCCACATAATATGGAGCCTATTCCCAGGTGACCAGAGCATCTAATACAGATCCCATTCCCAGGTGACCAGTGTGAACAATACAGAGCCCATTCCCAGGTGACCAGTATGAACAATACAGAGCCCATTCCCAGGTGACCAGTGTGTACAATACAGAGCACATTCCCAGGTAACCAGTGTGTACAATACAGAGCCCATTCCCAGGTGACCAGTGTGCACAATACAGAGCCCATTTCCAGGTGACCAGTGTGTATAAAACAGATCCCATTCCCAGGTGACCAGTGTGTACAATACAGAGCCCATTCCCAAGTGACCAGTGTGTACAATACAGAGCCCATTCCCAGGTGACCAATGTGTACAAAACAAAGCCCATTCCCAGGTGACCAGTGTGTATAATACAAAGCCCATTCCCAGGTGACTAGTGTGCACAATACAGAGCCCATTCCCAGGTGACCAGTGTGCACAATACAGAGCCCATTCCCAGGTGACCAATGTGTACAAAACAAAGCCCATTCCCAGGTGACCAGTGTTTACAATACAGAGCCCATTCCCTGGTGACCAGTGTGTATAATACAGAGCCCATTCCCAGGTGACCAGTGTGTATAATACAGAGCCCATTCCCAAGTGACCAGTGTGTATAATACAGAGCCCATTCCCAAGTGACCAGTGTGTATAATACAGAGCCCATTCCCAGGTAATCAGTGTGTACAATACAGAGCCCATTCCCAAGTGACCAGTGTGTATAATACAGAGCCCATTCCCAGGTGACCAGTGTGTACAATACAGAGCCCATTCCCAGGTGACCAGTGTGTATAATACAGAGCCCATTCCCAGGTGACCATTGTGCACAATACAGAGCCCATTCCCAGGTGACCAGTGTGTACAATACAGAGCCCATTCCCAGTTGACTAGTGTGTACAATACAGAGCCCATTCCAAGGTGACCAGTGTGTATAATACAGAGCCCATTCCCAGGTGATCAGTGTGAACAATACAGAGCCCATTCCCAGGTGACCAGTGTGCACAATACAGAGCCCATTCCCAGGTGACCAGTGTGCACAATACAGAGCCCATTCCCAGGTGACCAGTGTGTACAATACAGAGTCTATTCCCAGTTGACCAGTGTGCACAATACAGAGCCCATTCCCAGGTGACCAGTGTGTACAATACAGAGCCCATTCCCAGGTGACCAGTGTGTACAATACAGAGCCCATGCCCAGGTGACCAGTGTGTACAACACAGAGCCCATTCCCAGGTGACCAGTGTGTACAATACAGAGCCCATGCCCAGGTGACCAGTGTGTACAATACAGAGCCCATTCCCAGGTGATCAGTGTGAACAATACAGAGCCCACTCCCAGGTGACCAGTGTGTACAACACAGAGCCCATTCCCAGGTGACCAGTGTGTACAACACAGAGCCCATTCCCAGGTGATCAGTGTGAACAATACAGAGCCCACTCCCAGGTGACCAGTGTGTACAACACAGAGCCCATTCCCAGGTGACCAGTGTGTACAACACAGAGGTCATTCCCAGGTGAAGAGTGTGTACAACACAGAGCCCATTCCCAGGTGACCAGTGTGTACAATACAGAGCCCATTCCCAGGTGACCAGTGTGTACAATACAGAGCCCACTCCCAGGTGACCAGTGTGTACAATACAGAGCCCATTCCCAGGTGACCAGTGTGTACAATACACACTTATTTCATTATATAATGCTCCTGAGTGTGATAAAGATGCCCTGAACACTAAACCCGCAGTAATGTCAGACCCACACATTGCTAATGACATTTACTATACTGCAGACTAGATCCTGGACTCACGTATGACTAGTTATTTATTAGGGCTGATCTTTATGAGGTTTTACAATGACGAACTGAATTAAGAAGGTATCAGATACAAATGTACACACTTGCACAATGCAGACAGACAAAGCCCAGTTACTGTACATGTATGACTTACACACAGTGGTAACCCCTCACATGTACAGTGGGTTTGCTGAACAGAAATACTTCAGCTGTAGAAATCATTTTCATCTATACAGTCTGATTCAATTGGATCTAATTCTGCATTAGAGAAACAATCACATCAACCCCTCCCTGCAGATATAATCCAGTTATAGGTATATGTATAGTATAGCCCCTCACCTGTAGGCAGGAGCACACAGGAGAACAGGACCACCAGCCACTTGCTCATTTTCCTTTTTTTCTCCAAATTTTCTGTGTATCTTTCCCGTGTAACTTTCTCTCCTCAGTCCTCACCAGTGTGACTGCACCTGATCCTCCTACCTGTCTTCCTCGGGGTCATCCCCTCCCTAACCTGATATTTGCTGCCTTTCTGCACTGGCTGCATATTTCTTACCTTTGTCTGCTGCAGAATGGGGACAGAAACCTGCCCTGAAAGAATTCTAGAAAATGGCAGATTAAAGGTTAGGATTTTTCTTTTAACATTTTTCAGAGGAGTAACCAACACTTGGAGGAACTCCTGTCAGAAGTCACACAGATTATTATAATTTGTGAAGGGAATCCAGTAAGTAAAGACCGTTTGCGCATTCCCGCCGTGCAGGTCATTCGTCCACCCCAATTCATGGTTCAGTCAGCATGTATTGGAGGTACCGGAACACAGATACGTGATACCGGCAAGTGTACAGCACTTTACACACCCACTGACAGTACAGCTGCAAACATACCATCATACTGACAGATGTACAGGTATGGGTCATTAGGTCGACCACACTTAGGTCGACAGGCATTAGGTCCACGTGGTCACTAGGTCGACATGGTAAAAGGTCGACATGAGGGTTTTTTTAAACTGTTTTTGGTGTCGTTTTCTTCGTAAAGTGACGTGCTTCAGGCAAGGTGCCACGCTCCTCTACAGCTGCACTCGGTACAGGTTACTATTCCCAATCATAGTCCACGTGGATTGTAAAGGCATGTCGACCTTTTTTCATGTCGATCTAGTACATGTTGACCTACTGACCATGTTGACCTACTGACCATGTTGACCTAATGCATGTCGACCAATAGTGGTCGACCTAATGACTGTCGACTTAAGTGTGGTCGACCTAATGACCGTATCCCCAGCCAGACCTGGCAAAATATATACAAACTAGGTGATTTATCGCACCCTACGGGCGCTCTTCACACCGTCGTGAGGGGCCACGCCCCCTTAAACCTTGCAAGCCCTTGTGGCGTGCAATATTTGTATTATATGGAGTATTACCTCCAATCATAATTGTGTGAGTGGTTAAATATTGGGGGGAGGGAGTCCGGGGTTGCCGCGGATGGGGGAGGGGGTCCGGGGGTGCCGCAGGTGGGGGAGGGGTGGTTGCGGTGGTGGCGCGGGTGGGGGAGAGGCGGGTGCGTGGGTGCTGCGGGTGGGGGAGGGGGTCTGGAGCCACTGCGGGTGGTGGAGGAGCGGTTGCGAGGGTGTTGCAGGTAGGGGAGGGGCGGGTGCGGTGTTGCTGCGGGTGGGGAAGGGGCTGGTGCGGGGTGCTGCGGGTGGGGGAGAGGATCCAGAGCCACCACGGGTGGTGGAGGGGTGTGGGGTGTGGTGGTGCCACAGATGGGGCCTGGAGGTACTGCGAGTGGGGGAATGGCGGGTAATGTTTCTCCTGCTTCTCCTCCTGGAAGCAGCTAAGATGCTGTCCTCCGTTTGGCAGTGGCTCTCCCAGAGACTCGTACAGCAGCCAAGTAGCCAGTCACTATTGTTAGCGCCGGTGTCCCAATGCGCCGCATTACAGGGAAGAAGATACACTCAATAAACTACAGCTCCCAGCAGGCCTAAGTGCCGGAGCTGGTTTATTTAGTGCTTCTACTTCTCTGTAATGCGGCGCATTGGAAGACCGGTGCTAACAATAGTGACTGGCTGGCAGAACTGACTGACTCACTGAATCAATGTAAAAGGTGAGAGTGCTGTGCAGTGTCAGTGACACTTGGAGAACCATAAGTGCCAGCATGCCCGGACATAAATGGCCTGCTGGCACCTGTTGCCCACCTGTAAAGAAAATATTAAAATAAAAACACCACACAGTCTTTAAAAAAAAAAGTTTATTTGACAGGGTCTTCACCTGGGGGCGGCGGCCTTTAAGCTCTTTTGCATGGCCGCCGCCTCCCCAGGGCTTCCGGCGTCTTCACCTGGGGGGGGCGCCACCTCCCCAGGGCTTCCAGCGTCTTCCTCCGGCGTCTTCACCTGGGAGGCGGCGGCCTTAAAGCTCTTTTGCATGGCCGCCGCCTTCCCCAGGGCTTCCAGCGTCTTCACCTGGCGGGCGGCGGCTGCTAAGCTCTTTTGCATAGCCTCCGCCCATCCAGGACTTTCAGCGTCTTCTGCCTTCAGGAGCTCTTCTCCGCTCCTCCTCCGCCATCGAACTAACAACCGCTCCGCTTATATAAGTCAGCCGGAGGGGGCGGGGTGATGACGCAGCGCACCTCCGCCGACACCCGCACCTCCGCCGCGCCCACAATGGTGATTAACAGCGGATCCAGTGACGGATCCGCTGGCCAATCACTGTGGCCTCACTGACAGGGGCGTGCTTTCATAGGTTGAAAGCACGTCCCTGTGTGAAAGCGGCACCTCTAATGGTGCCGCTTTCCCATGTTATTTCAATGGGCTTTTAATGCCCATTGCTAGGCCCCACACGATCGGTGCCTCCCAAACACATTTTCCCAGGAGTAATGATTAGGATAATATAAAGCAGATGCTCATTACACAGAATATGTGTCATAAGTATCTTCTTTATAATATTTTAATCATTAATGACAGGGGAGGCACTGCCTCCTCTGACTGCACGTGCCTGATCGCTACACTACATCACTACACTACATCCCCCCCCATCTGGGAGGCAAAGCAGAGGTTGATACCTGGGAGGTTGATACCTGCTATCTGGGAGCGCAGTGCTGATAATAAAGTCTGTCTTTAAACTCACCACACAGCTGCATGGACACGCCTGCGTTTTTCCAAACACTCCCTAAAAACGGTCAGTTGCCACCCACAAACGCCCTCTTCCTGTCAATCACCTTGCGATCGGCTGTGCGAATAGATTCTTCGAAAAACCCATTGCACAGCAACGATCCGCTTTGTACCTGTGCGACACGCCTGCGCGTTGCGGTGCATACACAGTTCTGACCTGATCGCAGCGCTGCAAAAAACGCTAGCGAGCGATCAGGTCTGAATTAGGCCCCATGTGCACTGCAGGTGTGGCAGATGTAGCATTTGCAGAGAGAGTTAGATTTGGGCGGGGGGTGTTCAAACTGAAATCTAAAGTGCAGCCAGTATTTACCCTGCACAGAAACAAAATAACCTACCCAAGTCTAACTCTTTCTGCACGTTATATCTGCACCCCCCCCCCCCCCCCCCCCAGTGCACATGGTTTTGCATATTAGCTAACAAATTTGCTGCTGCGATCAGGTCTGAATTAGGCCCATTGAATCCTATTGGGAGAGAAGTACTTTATAAATAACATATTATTTATTACCTTTTTTTGTTTATTATCTTGTCTGACCTCAAAGCCATTTTCTCCGGCAGGGTCCACAGGTTATCCATAAGATAACAATGGGATATGATGAAGCGACAGCGGATTTGCACCAATCGGTCAAAGCTTTTCCGGCCTACCAGCATGCAACGGGCCTGTCCATATATCCCCGCCTCCTTGCTCAGGCAAATCAGTTCTGTTTTTTGTTTGGTGTAGCGGGAGCCGGACCATGGTCAGAGGGCTGCTGGTTTTTAGCAGCCCTAAGCTTTCTTATTGTATTTTTATAGTCTTACTATTTTTCTTGAGTGATCTTTCTAAAAAAGCATCTTATGCGTACCTTAGAAAGAGTCGCTCCAAAAACTCTCTACAGTGCTGTTTCGGCGGGCGTCTGTGTCGGTTATACTAGCAAGTCCAGCAGACGTTACCAGGCTGTGGCCGGAGCACGGGGAGAAGGTAAGGCATCGGTTCAACTTAGCAGGGGAATACGGACACAGCCGCACTGTTTTGGGAGACTACCAAATAGTCGCTGACGCGGCTGCCACCACGGGTGCACCAGCGCAAGGCCTTAGGGATCAGAGGCTCCAGGAATAATATGAGGCATGGTCCCTAGGGTTGATGTCAGCAGTGGGGAGTCAGACGCTCTTCTGGCCGCCCCTGCCCCAGGTTCATGACCAGTTTCCTCCGAGTCTCCCGCCATGAACTGTTTCCCGCTTCCGTCTCAGACGCTGTACACGAAGGTGACCCAGTCGTAGCATAGGCGGCTGTGTGACTGGTGCGTCGGTGTTCACTGAGCGTCTGTGTTCACTATAGGTTCATGGAGCGGCAGTGTAAACTAGTAGCATCTGGATCCACTCAGCGTTCGCTAATGTATTGATCGGTCCTGGAAGCGAGGTGAGTCTCCCTGTATCCCACTCTACTGAGTACGGGTAATACAGCACTAAGTCTCTATCTACCCTTTTGAGTATGAATAGTTAGATAATTGCCTATTGCATATGAGTCTGAAAACATTTACTGTTGTTTCTCTCGTAATTGTGTCTGAATACGTTAGATCTGTTTAAACATGATGCAGTAATATGTTCTCCTACATACTTAAAATGTAGCTGTAGTTGATGATGTGCTCACATTGCTTAATATACTAATGTATAACATGTGACTGACTGCTAGTGTGATTGCTGACTTTACTATATTTCTGTCAGTTTGTTTATTCCGATCCCCAATGCTGGTGCATGGGTAGGGTTGGATTGTATGTCACTTTAAGAAGTTTAAAGTAAATATAGTCACAAATTGTGTAGTACACTGTGGAAGTGTTGATTATTTATCATGTCAAAGAGCGGCAAAAGTGAGGAAGGTATACTCACAGCAACACCAACACTCATATCATGTTTGTCTTGCAAAGCTGTGTTATCCTCTCAGGATCTGGTTCAGGATGGTTTGTGTGCAAATTGTTTTAGCTTTCACCAGGGGTTAATGAAAAATACAAGGCAGATTCAGGTGCAGATGGATCCACTTTGGGCTGTGTTTGCACAGATTTTATCCAGTATAGCTGAACGGATAATTCCTCCAACTCCTGTACCAGGGATAGGTTACACTATTAACCCTTACATACAGTTCCCCACCTATGGTGTATCACTTCCAGCAGCAGCTTCTCAAAAGAAACAAGCTGATAAGATGGTGGGGATAGTAAACCTTCACCCTCACAGGCTACACATGATTCAGATGAGGATTCATCGGAAGATGAAAGCTCAATAAATTCTACTTCGGCATACGAAGAGGAGGAGGAAGGTCTCAGCTCAGTGGATATAGCTGAGTTAATTAAAGCAATGAAAGCCATTCTATCCCTAGAGGATTCAGCAGAGCCTGTGTTAAAAACCAAGGCACCTGTGTTTAAACGTCTCCAAACAGTTAAGACTGAGTTTCCACGGTCAGATCAGCTGACGGAAATTATGGAAGAGGCTTGGGCTACGCGCAATAAGTTTAGAATTCCTAAGAAATGGAATTCCAATTATCCTCTTCCAGCTGGGGATTGTTTAAAAAGAGAGGTGGCTCCTCAAGTTGATACACATTCGATTAGTACGAAAATTTACAGTAGCTTTGCCTTCAACATCATTAAATGATGTCATGGATAGGAGAGTGGATGGTTTTCTAAAAACAATTTTTACCTGTCTGGGGCAGTCGTAAGGCCAGCCATGGCTTCAGCTTGGATGGCAAAGGCAGTGGCCGCCTGGGCTGATGCATTGGAAGGGGATTTTCCAATAGCTTCTAGAGAGCAAAAATCCCATATAGCTCATCTAAAACAGGCTACAATGTTCTTGGAAGAAACAGCATTGGATATGGGTACTATTGCCTCCAGGTCATCAGCTTCAACAATAGCTGCTTGCAGAGCAGTTTGGCTACGTACACGGAAAGCTGATTCAGAATCTAAGAAGGTTTTGGAATCTTTGCCCTTTTCTGGAGATATTCTTTTTGGTAAAGAATTGACATATATTCTGGAGTCAGAAACAGACTCCAAGAAGGTCACTTTTCTTTCCACATACAATTTCAAACCTAAAGTTCCGGCTTTTTGGCCCTTTCGGTCTCAAGGAAAAGCTAAAGGAAAAAGTGATGGCAAGCAGCCCCAATACAACAAGTCTGGTAAGACTAAAAAGCATTGGGCTACCAGAGGACGACCGGTTGGGAAAACAGATAATAAGCCATCAGCCTGATGGTGCGGGCCTCCGCCTGGGGGACCCCAAGGTAGGGGACCAACTTCTTCAGTTTGCACGGATCTGGCAGCAGTCTACAACAGATGCCTGGGTGCAGGAAGCGGTATCTCTAGGTTATGCTTTTGCCTTCAAGAAACACCCTCCTCGAAGGTTTTTTTTTGTACCAGCCCATCTCGGTTAGAGACGAAGGCCAGGGCTTTGTTAGAGGCAGTTCAGAAATTGCCTCACTCAGGAGTAGTCATTCCAGTTCCTCCTGCACTATGAGGACAGGGTTTTTACTCCAACCTGATTTTAATTCAGAAGCCGAATGGGTCATTTCGGCCCATTCTCAATCTTAAAGTACTGAACAAATACATTTGGGTACCTCGGTTTCATATGGAGATGTTACATTCCATAATTTTGGCCATGGAGCCAGGGGATTATATGGTATGCCTGGATATACAGGATGCTTAACTACATGTTCCTATAGCACTGTGCCATTAGTGCTATCTCAGGTTCCCTATCCTCCTACAGCATTTTCAGTTCCAGGCCCTACCTTTTGGGTTAGCCACAGCTCCCAGAGTATTTACCAAGATTATGGTGGTAATGGCAGCTTATCTCCGCCAGCAGGGGATAAGAATATTTCCATACCTCGATGATCTTTTAATCCTGGCACGGACGCAGGAATTGCTCTTACGTCATCTGCAACAAGCAATAATGTGTCTGCAGAACCACGGGTGGCTCGTAAATTGGGCAAAATCATCTCTGGTTCCGTCACAACGGATGACTCACTTGGGGGCTGTACTGGATTCAAGTCTTCAGAGAGTAATTTTACCTCTGAACAAGATATCAAAGGTTCAGTCAAGGATTCAGGACTTGTAACACAGTCAAAAGGTATCCATTCACGCAGCAATGCGCATGATGGGTTTGATGGTGTCAACATTCGACATGGTGGAGTATGCACAATTCCACTCGAGGCCTCTGCAGTGTCTGATTCTTGCCAAATGGAATGGGTTGCATCAGACGATAAAAACACAGACTATGGTTCTTATGATAGAAGTAAGAAGGTCATTAGCCTGGTGACTACAGACATCCCATCCTGGAGACCCTTTTGGATATCAGAGTGGGAAATTCTGATGACAGACGCCAGTCTCCAGGGCTGGGGAGCAGTGTCAGGAAGGTTGTGTTTTCA
The DNA here is from genome assembly GCF_028390025.1 of Pseudophryne corroboree. Classification (NCBI taxonomy): domain Eukaryota; kingdom Metazoa; phylum Chordata; class Amphibia; order Anura; family Myobatrachidae; genus Pseudophryne; species Pseudophryne corroboree. The sequence continues at coordinate 65,753,962 of NC_086453.1, forward strand.
GGGGTAATGGACCAAGGAAGAAAGTTGCCTGCCAATAAATATATTGGAACTTCGGGCCATATACATGGCACTGGTTCAGGCAAAGGACATTTTCGGGGAAAACCAGTCCAGATCCGCTCGGACAATGCGACGGCAGTAGCGTACCTCAACCATCAGGGAGGAACTCGCAGCCGAAAAGCGATGAAGGAGGTAAGTCACATACTAAAGTGGGCAGAACTTCATCATCCAGCCTTGTCCGCAGTGTTTGTTCCGGGAGTCCTAAACTGGGAAGCGGACCTCCTCAGTCGACACGCCATTCAGGAAAGTGAATGGGCTCTACACCCGAAGGTCTTTCAGACTCTAGTAGACAAGTGGGGGTTGCCAGAGATAGATCTCATGGCGTCCTGGCTGAACAACAAAGTGCTCGCATACGGGTCAAGAACAAAGGATCCCAGAGCAATCTTTGTGGATGCCCTGTCGGTGAGATGGGATTTTCATCTGGTTTATGTGTTTCCTCCAATCACCCTATTACCCAGGGTGGTGAGAAAGATAAAGCAAGGAAAAGTTGCCGTGATACTAATAGCTCCGGCTTGGACCAGAAGACATTGGTACACAGATATGCAGAGGATGTCGATGGATGTTCCACTTCTGCTTCCTCAACGTCCAGATCTACTGATGAAGGGCAAGATGGCTTCGGATGAAGATTTCAGAAGCATATAGGCTTCTCTCCCTGTTCCGGCCAGAACTGAAAAGAGAAATCCTGGGCCCTGGTACAAGAACTTCCTGGAGTGGGTGTGGCCCCAGCATGCTGGGGGCATAGCCACACCTCTTTGAGAGCATGTCTAGCACAAGAGAAGCACCCACTCACAGGAGCATGATATGCCTCCCAGCCAGGGCAGTAGATAGCCTGGCTGTGCCCAGGTACTTTTCACGGGGCAAGGAGTAATCACAGGAGGCATGGATCTGGGCCCCCACTGGGCCCCTCCATCAGACCTGGGCCCAGGTAACTTGTACCCTCTCCTCCCCTCTCTTGGCGCCACTGGTTCCGGCTAATGTCTGTGCTCACTCTACTCGTAAGGTAGGTCCATCATGGGTAGCACAACATGGTGCTTCAGCAGAACAGATATGTAAGGCAGCCACATGATCTTCCATTAACACATTCATTAGACATTATGCCTTGGATACCTTTGCCTCTCATGACGCTGAATTCGGGCAAAGGATTCTGCTATCCAATCAGGAGCATCCCCACCACTAAATTGCTTTGGGAAATCCCATTGTTATCCTGTGGATAACCTGTGGACCCTTCTGGAGAAATATACGTTATGGTAAGAACTTACCGTTGATAACGGTATTTCTCCTAAGACCACAGGATCCACAGGGATCCCACCCTGACGCCCCTGATTTGAGGACCCTTTTACTCACTAACATCTTCCTTCTTGTACGGAAAGGTGTGCATGTGTGTTCTTATCGCCTGATTAGGGCTCTCTATGATGCTTCTGCCTTGAGTTTTGGAATACAACTGATTTGCCTGAGCAAGGAGGCGGGGTTATATGGACGGGCCCGTTGCATGCTGGGAGGCCGGAAAAGCTTTGACCGATTGGTGCAAATCTGCTGTCGCTTCATCATATCCCATTGTTATCCTGTGGATCCTGTGGATTTAAGAGAAATACCGTTATCAACAGTAAGTTCTTACCATAACGTATATTTATGTGCTCAATTTTTGTTAACATTGTGTTTGAATAAAAGTATGTCTCCAGGGAGTCACACCGTACCCCGGGGTGATTTTTGATTTGTCAGAAAATCTATTTTCTTTGTTTTGTTTTACAAAGTCATTAATTACAGAGGAATAATTTATTTTGGAGTGATTCCGACACTGAGATCCTGCAGGTACTGAGACTACTACAATGTAATAAGATTGTTTTCAGAAACCTCCTCGCTCTGCCATACCTCCCAACATTAGGACTTCACGAAGAGGGACACCCTCATGCACCCACCAGAAAAGGGGGCGTGGCCTGAGGAAAAGGGCCCGTGAACGCGAGCCACGCCCCGTTTTCGTCACTGAGGGGCATGCCCTGCGCTCTGTGAGCTGCTGGCACTCCCCCTCTCCCTCTGTCTCCACAGAATAGACGCTGTGCCCATGTGCAAGGCATCTATTCTCCACTGAGCAGCAGTGACAGAGCCTCCTAACTGCCCCCCCTCCCACAGCGGGACACTGCTGTTTTATGTATGTCCCTGCACCACTATTTCTACAAGAGGACCATGGCATGCTGAGGAAACTGTAACCTTCTATAGCCTATACTCTATAGGCTAAAATATTGTATATCTCCCAAAATATTGCATATCTCCCAACATTATTAATTGGAAAATAGAGACTGAGGGGTAATTTCACTAAGCTCTGAGCTTGCCAGAGTTGGCAAACACAGGAGTGTTTGGGCTTTTTTTCAAATATGGAAATTTGCTAAAGAACAAACACAGAGGTGTTCACTAGCGCACACGGGGGGGGGGGAGGGGTTCTGAGTACCCAGAAACCCCCCACTGGTGGACCGAATGTATTTTTTTTTAACCTGGTGAAGTCCAGCAGAGATTGGAGCCCTGCCCCCTTGCAGCAATATGACATTTTTTCATGGAATGGTGTCATATTGACTCCACCCCCTCTCCCAAAGACCCATGAATCGCGGCATATAGCCACAAGGGGGCAAGCCTAATGACAAAATACACCAGGCCCTGCCCGGCCCCCTGAACTGCCAGCAGTGATCTCCTCCTGCAGCATCCAACCTCAGGTTGGGCTCCAGGTGTCAGTGTAAGTGTGTTTGTGTGTATACTGTATGTAAGTGTAATACCCTGGAACTGCAAGGGCCTGCAAGTGCAGATCAACTGTGGCACTACAGGTGCCAGCATGACTGTAATAAAAGTAAAAGGTTTGTTATAGCTGCATAAAACTGAGCCAGCAGCCTACAGCTTGCAGCACAGAAGGGGTTAACAGTCCAACTCACAGCACAACAGATCAGCCTGCAAAAAGCAAATGCAGGACTAACCAAGTTGCAGCTCAGGGCGGGAAATCCCAGATGAGCTCAGGGCAGGAAATCCCAGATAGAATGTCTCCCTGGGAATAAAAAGTTATAAAAGGCTGTCATGCAGCAGCAGCATGCCATGGTCTTTGCAGCCCAGAAGCCTGGAGAGTTAGTGAGCAGAAGCACGTGTGTTAGCTAGGAGAGAAGCGTGGTGTGTGAGCTGGGAAGATGTAGTCTCAGTGAGCGCTCCTCACATGTTTATGTGGGGAGAGATGCCAGCCACAGCAAGGCACCTGACAGAGGGAGATACCGTAGTGTGAGAGCAGCAGTACTCAGAATCCAGTGAAAGGGTGATGCCAGGAGAAGAGTGTGTTACAGGTGTGAGTCTTGAGAGAGGAGGTATCTGGGGAGTGGTCGGAAGCCATGCGGCATGATTAGAAGCCCCCCATGGACAAGAGTCCTAGCTATGACAGAGAGAGAGAGACGGTAACCTGGTATGTGTAGCACTACTGGTCACAGAATGCCCTGGTACGCAATGCTGATGCGCTGGAGGAGGTGCTCTGATATGTGATCTAATGTAACCATTATACTTTGTGCTGGAGTAGGTGCGTTAAGAAGTTATTCCTGCTATATCCCTGCTTTGATGTTAAAACAAACCGTTATTCTGTTTATGAGATGGCCTGGCGCCCAATTCTTTATGCGCTGCACCGACACCTGTAGTCCATACTTGCCTACTCTGGAAAACTAGTTTCAGGGAGATCCTAGATTGCATAAGAGTTTGCGCGGCATGCCACGCCTAAATGGGCATACAGGTATAAGTGCCACCCCACACACACACGGGTCAGTGCCAGACTACACACACACATACAGAGGTCAGTGCCAGACTACACCTACACACACACACGCACACGCACGCACCAGTGACGTGCGGTGAGGTCATTGGCTGGGGAGGCACATATTTTATATATATATATATATATATATATATATATACACACACACACACACACACACACACACACACACACACACACACACACACATTATAGCACACTGAATGATCCGAAATTCACATTGTAGCACACTGAATGAGCCGAAATTCACAGTGTAGCACACTGAATGAGCCAAAATTCACAGTGTAGCACACTGAATGAGCCAAACTTCACATTGTAACACACTGAATGAGCTGAAATTCACATTGTAACACACTGAATGAGCTGAAATTCACATTGTAGCACACTGAATGAGCCGAAATTCACATTGTAGCACACTGAATGATCCGAAATTCACATTGTAGCACACTGAATGAGCCGAAATTCACATTGTAACACACTGACTGAGCTGAAATTCACATTCTAGCACACTGAATGAGCTGAAATTGTGACAGCAGGGACAGCCAGAGTGACGACAGGGAGAGAGAGAGAGAGAGTGACGACAGGGAGAGAGAGAGTGACGGCAGTGACAGCAGGGAGAGAGAGTAACGACAGGGAGAGAGAGTGACGAGAGTGACAGCAGGGAGAGAGTGACAGCAGGGACAGAGTGACTAGAGTGACAGCAGGGAGAGAGTGACGAGAGTGACAGCAGGGAGAGAGAGAGTGACAGTAACGACAGGGAGAGAGGGTGACAGCAGTGGAACATTACCTGACTGTGGTCAGCGGAGGCACCCATGGGCAGCGGCGGTGAGGTCCTGCTGACGGTGACTGCCATTTGTTGCAGATGGCGGTGGGTGGCTGGCGGCGGTGAGTGGTGGGTGGCTGGCGGCGGTGAGTGGTGGGTGGTTGGCAGCGGTGAGCAGCGGGTGGTGGGCGGCTGAAGGTGGTGTTCGGTGGGCGGCTGTGAGCTAGTATATATATATATATGTGAATAGCCATGTGTTGGAGTCAGTGCCTAAATCATAGTACCATATCATCGCAGTGGATCAGCAGCCAGCAGGACTCTCCTCACCTCAGGTGCTGCTGACACTATTCTGTGTGGCTTCCTTCAGTTCGGGGCTTCATTCAGGGTGCGCATGGGTGCCGGGGTGGCGCTCCAGTGATGTCACACGTCCTGACATCACACTATGTATGCGGTGCAGGGAGGCCAAGGCTAGTGAGCCAGCCTTCCACTGCGCCGGCATGACCAGCGCACAGTACCGCGGAAGCGGCTTAAAAGGGGGTGGGTGGTCGCGGCCGCACGGGGGGGGAGGGGTTTGATGTACTGAGCGTCGCCGTCTCTCCCAACAGCTGCCGCTGGCCACAGCGCACTCAATTAACTGATTACACAGTTCAGAGAGGTGACACTGTTCGGCCCACTGGGGAGTTCCCCTCGCCAATCCGGACCTGACCGCCACTATGCCCGCACCGCCTCCGCATATGCCCGCCCCGCAACCACCCAGTGATGATTGACAGCGGCTCCAGTGACGGAGCCGCTTGCCAATCACATCTCTCCTCACTGACAGGGGCGTACTTTCATGGGTGAAAGCACGCCCCTGTGTCACAGCGGCACTTCTAATGGTGCCGCTTCTTCATTGATTTCATACGAGCTTCTTCAGCCCGCAGCATGGCCCCGCCCCCCGCTTTGTCCCCTGTGCCATTGACTGCTGGAGGCACCACTATCGGTGCCTCCCAAAGTCAATTTACAAGCCAAATTGCTTTAAATACTATGAAGCAGATACTTATGACACAGAATGTGTCATAAGTATCTTCTTTATATTATTTTAATCATTAATGGAATCACTAATGGCAGGGGAGGCACTGCCTCCCCTGCCTCCCCTGACTGCACGTCCCTGGCACGCACGCACATGCACGCACACACACACACTTGGTAGCCAAATTAACCTGCCAGTATATTTTGGCTTGTGGGAGGAAACCGGAGTACCCGGAGGAAACCCACGTGGCACGGGGAGGATATATAAACTCCACACAGGTAGGACCATGGTAAGAATCGAACCCAAGACCTCAGTGCTGTGAGGCAGTAATGCTAATCATTACTGCCCCAAGTTAGACAGTCTATGGGTAGCTTAATTGCGTCTAGCACAAAAAGATGCATATGCCTGTGCTAGCTTTATGTGAAGTCTCTAGACTACTAAGAAGTCCCAAAAATTCAACTCACAACCCTAATACTGCCCATTCCATATATCAACCCTAAATCTACTGTTAGATGATAATACACCAATTCATGAAGATTGCACACACAATATTCACAGTTATAGCCAAATATCACTACATATGGGTTAGTGCTAACTTGCACACACACAGTCACACACACATCAGTGTATGCTTATACACAAACAGACACTCACGTAACCATGCCTCCTCCTCCCTCCTCCTGCAGCGTCTCATCCGAGCTCAGAGCAGCCTCTGAAGTGTCCACTCTGCACAGCAGGCCAGCACACCAAGATAACTCACCCCTTCCCTGATGTCTCACTTGCCGTGGATCCCAGCGCGTAGGGGGGAGAGTGGGAGGGATCCGCCGCTGCTGCTGCCGCCGGAGGGAGGCGCTGTAGATTTTGGTTTCCATGCCTGCTCATCATCACTGGCAGGCTCTGCTGAGTGCTGACCCGCTACGTTGCCTGCGGTGCATGGCCGGCTGCTAAGCTCCGCCCCCATCGCGTGTGGCCTCGCGGATGCTCGGTCCAGAAATCAGCCGGGTCGGAGGGAATTCGGTGGATTGAGGGGGATTTTCGTGGCAGCGGGACACGGGTGGGTGGAGCGGGAGACTCCCGCACAATGCGGGAGTGTTGGCAAGTATGCTGTAATCCACTCCCACAATGCAACAGTAATTAAACACCTGATTATTCAGGGGACCCTCTGGTATCTGTGCCTGAACCCATGACCAGCTGGGGCAGAGCAAGTGTGATGCACTATACACAGTGACTGCAGATTTTGCATACCTAGTACCAGTGGGGTTTTACATAAGTGTGTGTGTGTGTGTGTGTGTGTGTGTGTGTGTGTGTGTGTGTGTGTGTGTGTGTGTGTATTTTCTATGTGTGTATATTTATGTGTGTAATACTGTATGTGTGTGTGTGTGTGTGTGTGTATGTGTGTATGTAGTGTGTGTGTGTGTGTGTGTGTGTTTTCCGTGTGTGTGTGTGTTTTCTGTGTGTGTGTGTGTGTGTGTGTGTGTGTGTGTGTGTGTGTGTGTGTGTGTGTGTGGGTCTGCTACAAAGACTTCAATGTTGAGAACCGCTACATTGCATCCTATGATGGGAGTCACATAGTTGACGTCTAGTAACATATACAGTGTCACGGTTCTCACCACTGAAGTCTATGGAGAATTGTGCGCTTAATTAAATATTAATAATATACAAGAGTCTAAATGAAGAAAAAGTATATTAAAATGTATTAAAACGATAAATCGTTTGTGCAACTACTTTCTCCCCAGTTGATCCGCTTGTTCAGTTCCATTCTACATGGTGCCTCCTTCCATCCCGACTCTACTGTCTCTAGAATTATTGTTATTCCCAAACCTGGGAAAGACCCCTCTCTTTGCGCTAGCTATCGTCCCGTTTCCCTGATCAACACAGATCTTAAACTATTTGCCAAGATCTTGGCCACTAGGTGGAATGTAGATTTATCTTCTTTAATACACCCTGACCAGGTAGGCTTCATCCCTCAGCGCCAAGCCTCAGATAACACTAAACGTACTATAGATTTGATACATCACTCCACCACCCATAGGATTCCGTCCGTGGTCTTGGACCTAGACGCGGAAAAGGCGCTTGACCGCCTATTATGGCCTTTTATGTTTAAAACTCTAGCCTCAGTAGGTATATCAGGACATTTCATCCAGGCTATAAAGTCTCTCTACTTGCACCCTTCTTCTACGGTGATGACCAATGGATTACATTTGCCACGTTTTGCTCTGGGAAATGGGATGAGACAGGGGTGCCCCCATCCCCTCTTATTTTTGCCATTTGCATTGAGCCATTGGCGGCTAGAATTAGAGCTAACCCTGATATTGGAGGCGTAAAGGTGGGAGATGAACAATACAAGCTGTCTCTTTTTGTCGACGATATTTTCCTTACTTTGACTACTCCCTTAATATCGCTCCCCAACCTCCAATCGGAAATAACAAACGTATGGCACCCTCTCTGGATACAAAATTAATAGCTCTAAATCTGAAGCCATGGCTCTTTGTGTTCCCTCACAACAACTTTCCACGCTCACTACCTCTTTTCCTTTTATCTGGCGTCCTTCGGCGATTAAATACCTTGGCATTTCCATCACTAAGTCATACTCTTCACCAGGGCCGGCTCCAGGCCTACTAGCACCCTGTGCGAGAAAATGTAAAAGCGCCCCCTAACCCCTATGCGCGCGCCGAAGGCGCGCGCGCTTCGGGAAAAGTGGGCGTGGCCTCCTGGGAAAGTGGGTGTGGCCTCGTAACTTCATATTATTAAACTATAAATAAATATATTTTTTCACACCCCCTCTATGCACACAATTAGCAGCCTTATGCAGAACAGCCAGAGTAGTGTTCCTTACACACAATGTCTCCAGTGTAGTGCCAGCTACACATGACATGCCCCGCAGCAGTGCCAGCAACACATGACATGCCCCGCAGCAGTGCCAGCTACACATGACATGCCCCGCAGCAGTGCCAGCTACACATGACATGCCCCGCAGCAGTGCCAGCTACACATGACATGCCCCTCAACAGTGCCAGCTACACACAATAGACCCCCAGCAGTGCCAGCTACACATGATAGTGTTCACGTTTTAGGGCAGGGTGCTGATCACAAGGAGGGCACATTTTTAAGTAAGGAGGGCAAAATGATGTACATACTGTAATGCTTGGTGCTCCTCCACCCACATGCTGAAGCAGGGACAGTGCGCGCCGAAGGCGCGCAGCAAAAATTTAGGGCCGTTGCTTCGTGGGGAAGGTGCATGACCACAGAGTAGTGGCAATTCGCATTACACCACATAGTAGTGCAGCTAATACACATTGTACCAGGTAGAACCTCCTATACACTTTGCGCCAGGCAGAGCACGTTAGACACTTTGCGCCAGGCAGAGCACGATAGACACTTTGCGCCAGGCAGAGCACGATAGACACTTTGCGCCAGGCAGCGCACGATAGACACTTTGCACCAGGCAGCGCACGATAGACACATTGCCTAGCCACAGACGCCTAGTAGATACACTACATGATATGCCCCCCAGCAGTGCCAGCTACACGTGACATGCCCCCCAGCAATGCCAGCTACACGTGACATACCCCCCAGCAGTGCCAGCTACACGTGACATGCCCCCCAGCAGTGCCAGATACATAAATGGCCACACAGTGCAGATATGCCCCCAGTGCCAGATACATAAATGCCCCCACAATGCCAGATACATAAATGACCACACAATGCCAGATACATAAGTGCCCCCACAGTGCCAGATGCATCAATGACCCCACAGTGCCAGATACATAAGTGCCAGATACATAAATGCCCCCAGTGCCACAAAACATAAATGCCCCCACAGTGCCAGATAAATAAATGCCCGCCGTGCCACAAAACATAAAAGCCCCCACAGTGCAGATATGCCCCCACAGTGCCAGATACATAAATGCCCCCAGTGCCAGAAACATAAATGCCCCCACAGTGCAGATATGCCCCCACAGTGCCAGAAAAATAATGCCCCCACAGTGCAGATATGCCCCCACAGTGCCAGAAAAATAATGCCCCCACAGTGCAGATATGCCCCCCACAGTGCCAGAAAAATAATGCCCCCACAGTGCAGATATGCCCCCACAGTGCCAGAAAAATAATGCCCCCACAGTGCAGATATGCCCCCACAGTGCCAGAAAAATAATGCCCACAGTGCAGATATGCCCCCACAGTGCCAGAAAAATAATGCCCCCACAGTGCCAGAAAAATAATGCCCCCACAGTGCAGATATGCCCCCACAGTGCCAGAAAAATAATGCCCCCACAGTGCCAGAAACATAATGCCCCCACAGTGCAGATATGCCCCCACAGTGCCAGAAAAATAATGCCCCCACAGTGCCAGAAAAATAATGCCCCCCCAGTGCAGATATGCCCCCACAGTGCCAGAAAAATAATGCCCCCACAGTGCCAGAAACAGAATGCCCCCACAGTGCAGATATGCCCCCACAGTGCCAGAAAAATAATGCCCCCACAGTGCAGATATGCCCCCACAGTGCCAGAAAAATAATGCCCCCACAGTGCAGATATGCCCCCACAGTGCCAGAAAAACAATGCCCCCACAGTGCCAGAAAAATAATGCCCCCACAGTGCAGATATGCCCCCACAGTGCCAGAAAAATAATGCCCCCACAGTGCCAGAAAAATAAACGGCCCCACACAGTGCCAGACAGATTTTAACTTACCTGTCTGTCACTGACACTGCGGTGCTGCTGGGAGCCGGGAATACTGCTGTGGGCGGGCCGCGGACGGAGGAACAAAACTGTGTGCGCGCTATGCACGCTGCGCGGCGCCGGCGTCCAACGTCAGACGCCGGCGCCGCACAGCGCGCTGCATAGCGCGCACACAAGCGGCCGGGAGTCGGAGTCGGACACACAGAGGCTGGCTCCAGGCAGGAAAATGGCGGCCGCAGCGTGCGGCGCCCTGTAAGAGTGGCGCCCCGCGCGGCCGCTCTAGTCGAACATACCTGGAGCCGGCCCTGCTCTTCACTATACCAAGCAAACTACACCCCTATGTTTCAGACATTGGAAAAAGACTTATCGCCCTGGGAGTCCCTCTTTATATCGTGGGTTGGTAGAATTAACACGATTAAAATGAATCTCCTCCCTAGACTGTTATATTTATTCCAAACCTTACCTATACCTATCCCGATTTCGGCCTTGGACTCCTTGCAAGCTCTTTGCAATCACTTTATCTGGGCACACGGTAAACCTCGTATTCGTAGAGCCATTTTGGCTAGGTCTGCCTCCAGTGGCGGACTGGGTCTGCCAATACTCTGCTCTTATTATCATGCTGCTCAGCTGAACCATGTTGTGCCATGGCACTACGAACGCGGATGTAAATGATGGGTAGATTTAGAAAATTCGATGTTGCAGATGTGTCGAGTGGATGACATACTTTGGTTACCCGGACCACTTAGACCAGCCTCGGCCTGTGAGACTCCGACCATACGATTTACTCTTAAGATATGGGATAAACTTCATCCCTCACTGGATCTAGCTCCTTTTCCCTCACCTATGTCCCCTATCTGGAATCATCCCCGGTTCTCCCCGGGATCGGATATGGCATCTTATTGGTGAAGTCTACACATTACTAGATTTAAACACGTAAAAGGTCAATTTGCTCCATCTTCATTTACTGACCTCCAAGCTATACTCGATCCCCACCTCTCGACATTTTCAATATAATCAAATTATGAGCTTCGTCAATTCGCAATTCCCCTCTAGTAAACTTCGGATGCTGACCCACTTTGAACGCATCTGCTCTCATTCAATCGGTCACAAAAGTAATATTTCTGTTCTCTATCATTCCATCCTGGCCCCAGACCCTCCAGAACGAGAACCTCATTAACTGGCTTGGGAGTTAGATCTCCCATCCACTTTTGACGACGAGGACTGGTCCACTATCAGGACTAGAATCGCTAAAGCCTCCATCAGTGTAACTATCAGGGAGACATGTTATAAAGTATATACCCGGTGGTATTTGACACCCTCCAGACTTCACGATATCTTTCCATTGACCTCGAATCACTGCTGGAGGAACTCCGGGGAGATTGGTACATTCCCTCATGTATGGTGGTTTTGCCCGATAATTCAGATATTTTGGGAACAAGTGTAGGCGCTCCTTTCACAGGTTTTGGAATCTCCGGTTTCAGGTAACATTGCCATTGCACTGTTATGTGCTCCGACCCCATCGCTTAGCAAGCATGTATGTAAAGCAGCTAAATCCCTTATCGCCAAACATTGGAAGTCCTCAGTGGCGCCTTCAGCTACTGCCCTTTTAAATCGTATTCATTTTATTGCCTCACTGGAATATATCACAAGTAAACAAAATAACACGGTAACGTCCTTTCACAAAATATGGTCCCCCTGGTTCCTTTTTCGTTCTCCCCCCCCCCCCCCCCCTGGCCTCAGCCGATATCCCTGTTTTCGTATACTTTATCCTCTACGCCCATGAGATCTCATCTTCGTTTGTGGTCTCTTTCTTTTTGTGTGTTTTGTTTGTTTATCTACTAGCAGCATATTCTATGGATACTTTGCTGTATGTTCTATGGGGGTCATTCCGATCCGTTCGCTCGCTGTGTTTTAACGCAGCAGAGCGAACGGGTCCCTGCTGCGCATGTGCCGTCGCTGTAGTGCTCCTGCGCATGCGGGACGGCCGAAGGCCGTAGCAGGACAGCGATTGCCTCTGCTTGATTGACAGGCAGAGGCGATCGATGGGTGGGAGGGGGCAAAACGGCGGCCGTTTCGTAGGCGCGGTCCGGCCAACGCAGGAGTGGCCGGACCGAACGGGGGGCGGGCGTGACATCATACGCAGTCGCTGCGGGCCAGGGAGCAAGGAGTAGCTCCTGGCCAGCTCGCTAAAGCTGCGCTGGCCGGGAGTTACTCCTGAAGCGCAAAGGCATCGCCGCTGTGCGATGCCTTTGCACTTCTGCGAGGGGGGCCGGACTGACATGCGGGGCGGACTAGCCCCGTGCTGAGCGTCCCACCGCATGTCAGGAAAGATGATCGTAGCTGTGCTAAATTTAGCACAGCTACGATCAACTCGGAATGAGCCCCTATGTCTCTGTGTACTTTTTGTTGCTTTCTGATATTGCAATGCTCATATTTTACAGTTCACTTTTATATTGCTTGTTTGATTCTTTCTAAAATAAAATAAAAAATATTGTTTTAAAAAAAAATATTAAAACGATATAACTATGGAAACCATGGGGGTCATTCTGACCCGTTCGCACACAGCGGTTCTTCGCTGCAGTGCGAACGGGTCAGAAATGTGCATGCGCTGCGTATGCATTGTGCATGCGCGTCACTGCCTGGCGACAATTGTCACCGGGCAACGCCGCCGCCAGCGACAAATGTGGTCGCAGCGGCGATTGCAAGAAGATCGACAGGCGGGAGGCGTTCCAGGGGGGAAACTCACCGTTTCCAGCCGTTTTCGGGGAGTGGTAAGAAGAAGGCAGGCGTGTCCAGGTGAACGGAGGGCGGATGTCTGACATCAAAGCCGGGACCTGCATCGCTGGATCCGTCGCACAGGGTAAGTAGGTCTAGGGCTTGTCTTGTTTTGTGCGAAACTTTTTTAGCATAGCAGGGCTGAGAAGGATAGGTAAGGTGGACTATTGCGCACTGGGAGAAAAGAAGCTGCACACTTAGAATACCAAATGACATACAAACACCATATGTCGAATAATGAATTTGAAGAAAAATGAATGATATCTATGGTGTGCGCTAATTTTCCCAGGGAGGTAGCAATAATCATAAACCAAAATCTAGTTAATGACAAAAAAGACAAATATTTAATTCTTACACATCCATAGTTATAAAGTGACACAGTGCACATAACATGGCTCAGACAAACAATGACATATATTTAAAAGGTAATTTAAAAGATGTATTGCACAGACCCTTAGTTTGTAAACATTAACGATGTAAACATTAAAGGACAGTCTTTGTGCAGAATATTTTAGGAAGGTGAGACTTCTGACTCATACCGTTTAGGGTATGTGGTGTGTTCCTTGATGTAAAGGGATGGGTTCCAGCCGGGCAGCCCAGCACCACACCACACGCTTAGCCCAAATCGCAGATGGAGACAGCGGAAACGGCAGTAGAAGTTCAAAGAGGCTTAAGAGTCCCACTCCAGGCACAACGCGTTTCGGATATGTTATCCTTTTTCAAGTGCTTTAATTGAAGTGGAGATCAATGCCCTATTTAAAGGGGTTGTCCGGAAATGACTGTTTTCGAATTTCCCGCCATTTTGCGTTCCAGCGTCTATCCGGAACCGGAAGTATGCGTTCCACCGGAATATACGTCCCCGACTGTGGAGCATAGATAGATATTCCACAGCGAATGGGACCTTTACTTCCGGTCGCGATAAGCTGTGGAACGCAAGATGTACAGAACACACTTCCGTTGGAACGCAAGCCGTAGAGGTTATGCCGGTGGAACGCATACTTCCGGTTCCGGATAGACGCTGGAACGCAAAATGGCGGGAAATTCGAAAACAGTCATTTCCGGACAACCCCTTTAAATAGGGCATTGATCTCCACTTCAATTAAAGCACTTGAAAAAGGATAACATATCCGAAACGCGTTGTGCCTGGAGTGGGACTCTTAAGCATCTTTGAACTTCTACTGCCGTTTCCGCTGTCTCCATCTGCGATTTGGGCTAAGCGTGTGGTGTGGTGCTGGGCTGCCCGGCTGGAACCCATCCCTTTACATCAAGGCACACACCACATACCCTAAACGGTATGAGTCAGAAGTCTCACCTTCCTAAAATATTCTGCACAAAGACTGTCCTTTAATGTTTACATCGTTAATGTTTACAAACTAAGGGTCTGTGCAATACATCTTTTAAATTACCTTTTAAATATATGTCATTGTTTGTCTGAGCCATGTTATGTGCACTGTGTCACTTTATAACTATGGATGTCTAAGAATTAAATATTTGTCTTTTTTGTCATTAACTATATTTTGGTTTATGATTATTGCTACCTCCCTGGGAAAATTAGCATAGCAGGGCTGCACAATGCTAAAATGCACTCCCCCATAGGCGGAGATTAGTTGATCACACCAGCAGCAAAAAGTTGCTCGGAATGAGGGCCTATATCATATCACTTTTACATACCTCCCAACATGACCCTCTCCAGGAGGGACAAAATGCTCTGCTTCTGGACTTTTCTCTTAATCTATGATTGTCAGCACCTGTGTTGAACAGGTTACTGAATAAGAAAGGTGTTTCACCACAGGTGATGGCAATCATAAATTAATAGAGAAGTCCAGAGGCAGAGCATTCTGTACCTCCTGGAGAGGGTCATGTTGGGAGGTATGCTTTAATATGAGTTATTTATGATAAAAGTAATCTATTTGTTACAGCTGCAAGTGAGAAGGGAGGGGGCAGGGCTGAGGTGTTTCTGCACTGATGTAATGTGTGAAGTCATAGCACTGCAAACAGGGCAGGATAATTGAGGTATTTATGAGCACTGAGAGTCTGTAGTGGGAGGAGAAAGAATTCAGGTGACAGACTGATAGAAATGTCAGTGCTAGATTTATTTAGATTTTTTTCAGATGTATCAAACCTTCTACAGAGGACAAGTAAAAAAGTTGCTCATAGCAACCAATTTGATTCTATCTATAAAATGATACCTAGAAAGTTTCTAAAACAGACAACTGGTGTTGTCGCCTAT
The DNA here is from genome assembly GCF_028390025.1 of Pseudophryne corroboree. Lineage (NCBI taxonomy): Eukaryota > Metazoa > Chordata > Amphibia > Anura > Myobatrachidae > Pseudophryne > Pseudophryne corroboree. Next base: position 65,769,260 of record NC_086453.1, read on the forward strand.
AGCAACCAATTAGATTGTACCTTTCTCTATTGCAGTCTAGAAAATGATATACAGAAACTATGTGCAACAGCGCTACTTAGGTGGGATGTACTAAAAGCAAAATGCGACCAAAACTCAGAAATGTGCTGTTTTCAGAATTTGCCCGCATTTCCCATATGCACCAAGCTCCAGAATGTGATACATTCTGTAACCTGGACCTGTTATCCAATGCCATCTGTAGATGGCATGCAGTGTCGGACTGGGGCGCAGAGGGCCCACCAGGGGGAATGCAGTGGTAGGGGCCCATGTTTAGGGGAGTGGCCAGCCTACAGAGGGGCTCCAGTCATCCTTTTTTAAAGTTGCCGCACTTCGCAGGCTATTACATATTGCCCCTTATTGCCTCATTTGAGTCATTTACCTCCTTTGTTCGGTGTATTTATACTTTTTGTCATGATGAACTGGTTGTGTATCACTGTAATATTTCCATTTATGGCGCTACGGACGCTTGGTCTCACCACTTTCATGAAAGATAACAATAACACAGTGGAGGCGGCCATTTTCTGGGACGAAGCCGTGGCGGATTAAGATAATCTTTTTGTCAAGTCACAGCTCCCCTGCCTCATGTATTTGTAAGACAAGAAAGCTGTAAGAAGACAGCCGCCCCGGAATGAGTATATTGTAGACGGCAGACTAGAGGGACGGGACACCGTCTGCTTTGTGGAATGTGGCTGTTTGAGGGGTGAGACAAAGCGACAGGTTGGGTGTGTTAGGGAGCAGTACGTCAGCATGAGGAGACAATAGCCATTCTAACAATAAAATCAAGGCTTGCCAATGCGCTGTGTCCATGACGTTACGTGTCACGTCCTCTGCTTATGTGTTGCAAGCACTGCTTTCAAAGGACAGCATTAATGATACAGGAAGCAGGGTGTAATATATAAAAATATCTGCATTCTGGTAAATGGCCTGGATTAGCATTGCTTATATAGGAGCGATGGGAAAAGAGGGTGAGTTTATAGTGTTGGTCGTTCAAGGAATTTTCTACAATCCCCTGATATACATTACACTTCACCCGTACTGTTAGAGTCCCATACTCTCCAACATGACCCACTGTGGCAGTGTAGGACTGGGGCATACTTGCCTAATCTCCCGGATGGCTGGGAGGCTCCCGAAAATCGTGGACAAGCCTCCCGCTTTCCCTACAGCCCCTCCACACCCCTCCTCGCCGCCTGCAGCAGAGAACAAGTGGGCGGTCCGAGGGGGTCCGATGACACAATTCGCGCTGAATTGCGCCATCGTAGCGCCGCCTCCCGCTATACAATGCCTAATTTATCAGCACTGCATAACGGGGGCGGAGCCATGATGACGCAATCCCGATGCCACGCCCCCAGACTGCCCACTTCCCTGTCGGCCACGCTCCCGGACCGCCCATCTTGCTGCCGGCCACGCCCCCATGCACCTACAACGCTGCCTCCTCCTGTAGGAGGGGGTAGCAAAGTAGGTAAGTGTGGGACTGGGGCATTATGGGGTCAACAGGGAATGCAGTGGTAGGGACCCATGCTAAACGTAAAGTGTGTGGTCAGTCTCCAAAGGGGGTGTGGCAAGCCACCACAGAAGCCTGGCTAACCATTAGAGAGTGCGTGGACTGGGCTCCTTGATGAATATATATCAGAAATACTGCTAGTGCATGCATGATAATGTACCAGATTAATAACAGCAATGCACAGCTGAAATTACACCATAGTCCTGTGCAGTATAATGTAACATTTATATTATGTATATTTCAAGGGCACTGATTGGAACCTGATCCCTAGAGGAGTAAAGTGGGTGGATTGGGAGGCCGATGAAGCAGTTCTTGCTGGATCGCGTCATCATAGCCACGGCCCCTACTGTACAATGCCAGCAATCACTGCATTGTACAGTCGGGACGGGGCATGGCAACGATGATGCAAACGCAAAGCCACGCCCCCCACAGCCTCTTTTGCTTTGTCACGCCCCTTATGACAAGCCACATAGCCCACCACTGAGCTGACCTGGACACCCGCTCACAGAGGGGGCAGCCATGAAGTCGACAACTATGCATTGTGGTCACCTGTGTTAGAGATGAGCGGGTTCGGTTCCTCGGAATCCGAACCCGCCCGAACTTCAGGTTTTTTTACACGGGGCCGAGCGACTCGGATCTTCCCGCCTTGCTCGGTTAACCCGAGCGCGCCCGAACGTCATCATCCCGCTGTCGGATTCTCGCGAGGCTCGTATTCTATCGCGAGACTCGGATTCTATATAAGGAGCCGCGCGTCGCCGCCATTTTCACACGTGCATTGAGATTGATAGGGAGAGGACGTGGCTGGCGTCCTCTCCGTTTAGACTAGAGTACTAGAGAGAGACACAAATTTTGGGGAGCATATTATTAGGAGGAGTACTACTTGCTGCTGATAGTGTGACCAGTGACCACCAGTTTAATTAATCCGTTCTCTGCCTGAAAAAAAACGATACACAGTGTGACACAGTCACATACCATATCTGTGCTCAGCCCAGTGTGCTGCATCATATGTAATACTGTATATCATTATCTGACTGTGCTGAGTGCTCACTGCTCACACAGCTTAATTGTGGGGGAGACTGGGGAGCAGTTATAGCAGGAGTACATATTTTAAGTACAGTGCACACTTTTGCTGCCAGAGTGCCACTGCCAGTGTGACTGACCAGTGACCACTGACCACCAGTATTGTGATTGTCTGCTGACCACCAGTATATTGTGATTGTCTGCCTGAAAAAGTTAAACACTCGTCGTGTGGTGTTTTTATAAACGCATTCTGCAGACAGTGTCCAGCAGGTCCGTCATTACATAATATATACCTGTCCGGCTGCAGTACTAGTGTGATATATATATATATTTTAATTTTATCTCATTATCATCCAGTCTATATTAGCAGCAGACACAGTACGGTAGTCCACGGCTGTAGCTACCTCTGTGTCGGCAGTCGCTCGTCCATCCATAATTGTATACCACCTACCCGTGGTTTTTTTTTTCTTTCTATCTTCTTGATACTAGTAGCTTACTTTAGGAGTCTGCAGTGCTGACAGACAGTGTCCAGCAGGTCCGTCATTACATAATATATACCTGTCCGGCTGCAGTACTAGTGTGATATATATATATATATTTTAATTGTATCTCATTATAGCAGCAGACACAGTACGGTAGTCCACGGCTGTAGCTACCTCTGTGTCGGCAGTCGCTCGTCCATCCATAATTGTATACCACCTACCCGTGGTTTTTTTTTTCTTCTATCTTCTTGATACTAGTAGCTTACTTTAGGAGTCTGCAGTGCTGACAGACAGTGTCCAGCAGGTCCGTCATTACATAATATATACCTGTCCGGCTGCAGTACTAGTGTGATATATATATATATTTTAATTGTATCTCATTATCATCCAGTCTATATTAGCAGCAGACACAGTACGGTAGTCCACGGCTGTAGCTACCTCTGTGTCGGCAGTCGCTCGTCATCCATAAGTATACTAGTATCCATCCATCTCCATTGTTTACCTGAGGTGCCTTTTAGTTGTGCCTATTAAAATATGGAGAACAAAAATGTTGAGGTTCCAAAAATAGGGAAAGATCAAGATCGACTTCCACCTCGTGCTGAAGCTGCTGCCACTACTCATGGCCGAGACGATGAAATGCCAGCAACGTCGTCTGCCAAGGCCGATGCCCAATGTCATAGTACAGAGCATGTAAAATCCAAAACACCAAATATCAGTAAAAAAAAGGACTCAAAAATCTAAAATAAAATTGTCGGAGGAGAAGCGTAAACTTGCCAATATGCCATTTACCACACGGAGTGGCAAGGAACGGCTGAGGCCCTGGCCTATGTTCATGGCTAGTGGTTCAGCTTCACATGAGGATGGAAGCACTCAGCCTCTCGCTAGAAAAATGAAAAGACTCAAGCTGGCAAAAGCACAGCAAAGAACTGTGCGTTCTTCGAAATCCCAAATCCATAAGGAGAGTCCAATTGTGTCGGTTGCGATGCCTGACCTTCCCAACACTGGACGTGAAGAGCATGCGCCTTCCACCATTTGCACGCCCCCTGCAAGTGCTGGAAGGAGCACCCGCAGTCCAGTTCCTGATAGTCAGATTGAAGATGTCAGTGTTGAAGTACACCAGGATGAGGAGGATATGGGTGTTGCTGGCGCTGGGGAGGAAATTGACAAGGAGGATTCTGATGGTGAGGTGGTTTGTTTAAGTCAGGCACCCGGGGAGACACCTGTTGTCCGTGGGAGGAATATGGACTTTGACATTCCTGGTGAAAATACCAAAAAAATCAGCTCTTCGGTGTGGAAGTATTTCAACAGAAATGCGGACAACATTTGTCAAGCCGTGTGTTGCCTTTGTCAAGCTGTAATAAGTAGGGGTAAGGACGTTAACCACCTTGGAACATCCTCCCTTATACGTCACCTGCAGCGCATTCATAATAAGTCAGTGACAAGTTCAAAAACTTTGGGCGACAGCGGAAGCAGTCCACTGACCAGTAAATCCCTTCCTCTTGTAACCAAGCTCACGCAAACCACCCCACCAACTCCCTCAGTGTCAATTTCCTCCTTCCCCAGGAATGCCAATAGTCCTGCAGGCCATGTCACTGGCAATTCTGACGAGTCCTCTCCTGCCTGGGATTCCTCCGATGCATCCTTGCGTGTAACGCCTACTGCTGCTGGCGCTGCTGTTGTTGCTGCTGGGAGTCGATGGTCATCCCAGAGGGGAAGTCGTAAGCCCACTTTTACTACTTCCACTAAGCAATTGACTGTCCAACAGTCCTTTGCGAGGAAGATGAAATATCACAGCAGTCATCCTGTTGCAAAGCGGATAACTGAGGCCTTGACAACTATGTTGGTGTTAGACGTGCGTCCGGTATCCGCCGTTAGTTCACAGGGAACTAGACAATTTCTTGAGGTAGTGTGCCCCCGTTACCAAATACCATCTAGGTTCCACTTCTCTAGGCAGGCGATACCGAGAATGTACACGGACGTCAGAAAAAGACTCACCAGTGTCCTAAAAAATGCAGTTGTACCCAATGTCCACTTAACCACGGACATGTGGACAAGTGGAGCAGGGCAGGGTCAGGACTATATGACTGTGACAGCCCACTGGGTAGATGTATGGACTCCCGCCGCAAGAACAGCAGCGGCGGCACCAGTAGCAGCATCTCGCAAACGCCAACTCTTTCCTAGGCAGGCTACGCTTTGTATCACCGGTTTCCAGAATACGCACACAGCTAAAAACCTCTTACGGCAACTGAGGAAGATCATCGCGGAATGGCTTACCCCAATTGGACTCTCCTGTGGATTTGTGGCATCGGACAACGCCAGCAATATTGTGTGTGCATTAAATATGGGCAAATTCCAGCACGTCCCATGTTTTGCACATACCTTGAATTTGGTGGTGCAGAATTATTTAAAAAAACGAGAGGGGCGTGCAAGAGATGCTGTCGGTGGCCAGAAGAATTGCGGGACACTTTCGGCGTACAGGCACCACGTACAGAAGACTGGAGCACCACCAAAAACGCCTGAACCTGCCCTGCCATCATCTGAAGCAAGAAGTGGTAACGAGGTGGAATTCAACCCTATATATGCTTCAGAGGTTGGAGGAGCAGCAAAAGGCCATTCAAGCCTATACAATTGAGCACGATATAGGAGGTGGAATGCACCTGTCTCAAGCGCAGTGGAGAATGATTTCAACGTTGTGCAAGGTTCTGCTGCCCTTTGAACTTGCCACACGTGAAGTCAGTTCAGACACTGCCAGCCTGAGTCAGGTCATTCCTCTCATCAGGCTTTTGCAGAAGAAGCTGGAGACATTGAAGGAGGAGCTAACACAGAGCGATTCCGCTAGGCATGTGGGACTTGTGGATGGAGCCCTTAATTCGCTTAACAAGGATTCACGGGTGGTCAATCTGTTGAAATCAGAGCACTACATTTTGGCCACCGTGCTCGATCCTAGATTTAAAACCTACCTTGGATCTCTCTTTCCGGCACACACAAGTCTGCTGGGGTTCAAAGACCTGCTGGTGAGAAAATTGTCAAGTCAAGCGGAACGCGACCTGTCAACATCTCCTCCTTCACATTCTCCCGCAACTGGGGGTGCGAGGAAAAGGCTCAGAATTCCGAGCCCACCCGCTGGCGGTGATGCAGGGCAGTCTGGAGCGACTGCTGATGCTGACATCTGGTCCGGACTGAAGGACCTGACAACGATTACGGACATGTCGTCTACTGGCACTGCATATGATTCTCTCCCCATTGAAAGAATGGTGGAGGATTATATGAGTGACCGCATCCAAGTAGGCACGTCAGACAGTCCGCACTTATACTGGCAGGAAAAAGAGGCAATTTGGAGGCCCTTGCACAAACTGGCTTTATTCTACCTAAGTTGCCCTCCCACAAGTGTGTACTCCGAAAGAGTGTTTAGTGCCGCCGCTCACCTTGTCAGCAATCGGCGTACGAGGTTACTTCCAGAAAATGTGGAGAAGATGATGTTCATTAAAATGAATTATAATCAATTCCTCCGTGGAGACGTTGACCAGCAGCAATTGCCTCCACAAAGTACACAGGGAGCTGAGATGGTGGATTCCAGTGGGGACGAATTGATAATCTGTGAGGAGGGGGATGTACACGGTGATATATCGGAGGATGATGATGAGGTGGACATCTTGCCTCTGTAGAGCCAGTTTGTGCAAGGAGAGATTAATTGCTTCTTTTTTGGTGGGGGTCCAAACCAACCCGTCATTTCAGTCACAGTCGTGTGGCAGGCCCTGTCACTGAAATGATGGGTTGGTTAAAGTGTGCATGTCCTGTTTATACAACATAAGGGTGGGTGGGAGGGCCCAAGGACAATTCCATCTTGCACCTCTTTTTTCTTTCATTTTTCTTTGCGTCATGTGCTGTTTGGGGAGTATTTTTTTGAAGGGCCATCCTGCGTGACACTGCAGTGCCACTCCTAGATGGGCCAGGTGTTTGTGTCGGCCACTAGGGTCGCTTATCTTACTCACACAGCTACCTCATTGCGCCTCTTTTTTTCTTTGCGTCATGTGCTGTTTGGGGAGTGTTTTTTGGAAGGGCCATCCTGCGTGACACTGCAGTGCCACTCCTAGATGGGCCAGGTGTTTGTGTCGGCCACTAGGGTCGCTTATCTTACTCACACAGCTACCTCATTGCGCCTCTTTTTTTCTTTGCGTCATGTGCTGTTTGGGGAGTGTTTTTTGGAAGGGCCATCCTGCGTGACACTGCAGTGCCACTCCTAGATGGGCCAGGTGTTTGTGTCGGCCACTAGGGTCGCTTAGCTTACTCACACAGCTACCTCATTGCGCCTCTTTTTTTCTTTGCGTCATGTGCTGTTTGGGGAGTGTTTTTTGGAAGGGCCATCCTGCGTGACACTGCAGTGCCACTCCTAGATGGGCCAGGTGTTTGTGTCGGCCACTAGGGTCGCTTAGCTTAGTCATCCAGCGACCTCGGTGCAAATTTTAGGACTAAAAATAATATTGTGAGGTGTGAGGTGTTCAGAATAGACTGAAAATGAGTGGAAATTATGGTTTTTGAGGTTAATAATACTTTGGGATCAAAATGACCCCCAAATTCTATGATTTAAGCTGTTTTTTAGTGTTTTTTGAAAAAAACACCCGAATCCAAAACACACCCGAATCCGACAAAAAAAATTCGGTGAGGTTTTGCAAAAACGCGGTCGAACCCAAAACACGGCCGCGGAACCGAACCCAAAACCAAAACACAAAACCCGAAAAATTTCAAGTGCACATCTCTAACCTGTGTTGAATCACCCTCCTCACAATGAATTAGTTTAACACAGGTGTCTGCAATCATCAGTTAAGTAGTGAGTCCAGGAGTAGAGCACTGTGTACTATCAGGTGCGTATCAGGTTACCGGCAGCCCGGATCCCGGCAGTCAGCATTCTGACGCCGGGTCCTGGGCGCAGAATGCTGGCGGGGGGCGGGCTCACTGCGCTCACTATGCAGCGGGCTCGGTGGCGCAGGTTCTATTCCCACTCTATGGGTGTCCTGGTCACCCACGGGTGGGAATAGTCCCTGTTGGTCGACATGCCGACCGTCGGGATAGTGAGCGGGCGGGATGTAGGTGGAGGTGTTGTAACTACATCCCGACCTATCATAGTAGCGAGAGAATTCTAAATGGCTGCAGAAACACAAGGGGAAAATGCATCTTTAATGTCAGATTGCTGCTCACTGCTTTGTAATGGCACCATCTAGTGGTAGAACAAAGGAAGGAGCATCTTTTTACTGGGACTCCTGTGGTATACAGATAAGGCAGCCGAAGACTCCATCTAGTGGAGCTAACATGCAATACCTTGTAATTCAAAGGTGAATATAAATGATAATAAGACATATTTATGGAAAATGTAGCATATCACAGCAACAAGGATTCTTTTTTCATATGTGAACACTTTATTTCTGGGTTCAGACCCCGGCCGGGCAATTGAGCATGAGTGACTTTCCAGCTGCTGATACACAATGCGAAAATATAACGATTGGTATTGCAACCATCTTCAGCACACTAGAGAGGGATCACAAAAATGTAACTGGCTAACGCCATCTGAAGATTCAAGCTGCGCTCTGTGGAGTGTTACATAGAACTATGGAGATTCTGATACGAGGGTTGGCGCCCTGACAGAAGAAGAGTTTTCCGATATCTCCTGCTTTCTATCTTGGCACATTTAAGGGATACTTAATGGTGCAGAATATTCAGTAGCGGATCTTGCCACATGCAAGCAGGACTTTTGCCCGGGGCGCCGCCATCCGGAGGGCGCCGCACCATGGCAAGATCCGCCACTGCTGTGCCCTCCGCTGCCCGCTGTGTCCCCCGTCTGTGCCTCCTGTGAAGGGAACTAGACGCGTAGCGTCTAGTTTCCCTTCGTGGAGAGGACCTTTTGCTGTGCTGTGCGCGATGACGTCATCGCACACCGCTCAGCATTCAAGCGGCGCTACTAATGTACAGGGGGCGTAACTGACCACGCCCCCTGTATTAAGCCACGCCCTGTTTCCTGCCCGGGGCGCAGAGCGGGCTTGAACCGGCCCTGAGAATATTAATATATTTTAAGCACAGAATCGCTTGATAAATAGGCCCCGCTGTCTTATCAGAACATACTCAACCATACAATTCTGTAATGCTGCAAAAAAAAAAAAAAAAAAATGCTGCAAATGCTCAGTGGTAGCAGTGTCTTCTACTAAGTTTGCTGTGTGTGTGGTTCTGAGTCCTCAATCAGGGCGCTGGACCAGAGAGTAGCTACCAGGAAGAAGAGACAGGAACCTTACCATGAGGTGGGAGAATGTGTGCTTAGAGAGTGCAGTACTGTTTTTATTATATTTATTTTTGTATTTTTTATTATGGGATGTTTATCATTTTCCTCACCACTTATTTATATTATTTAAATATGTTTAAATATGTTTGATATAGCCTATACTAGACTATCTATAGTTTTAAATATTAATACTGTATTCCATACACTATCCAGTGTATAAAAAGAGTAAAGACCAATGTTTACATTTGCTATGGGCAACTTCTGCACTGGCTCACTTCTCCACCCTTATCACTGCTTCATACATTTGCCCCTAAATGTAAGAAAATGCTGATTGCATTTCCCATACCTGTTGAAGTACTGCTCTGACCTGGGGCGGATTGGGATGGAAAACCAGCCCTGGAAATTTGTGGAAGCAGCCCTAATGGCCCCACCAAGAAAAACACACACATTGGCCCCCACAGAAAACAATAAATTGACCCCCACAGGGAAAAAATAAATACATTTATGATATAGATTTTGGTATTACAATTTGCTTCAAATTTCCACTGCTGTTTGCAAGGCCCAGTCGCACCAAAAGGTTTTATAATTCTTGGCTGTAACATCTATATAGTAATTTATTTATTAACACTTATGTAACACTAGCATATTCCATTGCACTTTCAAAGTTGGGTCGGGGCAGTTTGGGGACTGAAAGTGGCACTGGAAATATTTGTAGAAGTGGTCTCACAGGGTCAGCACCAGAGGTATACCATGTAAACATGGCGGCAGCACCACTCCTCACATGTCAACAAACAAAACAGGCCCCACATGCACATCGGCCCACTGGGATTCATCCCATTTCCCTCCCTGCAAACGCATGGACACGCCTGCGTTTTTCCAGACACTCCCAGAAGACGGTCAGTTGACACCCACAAACACCTTCTTCCTGTCAATTTGCTTGCGAATGCCCGTGCGAATAGATTCTTCGCACAAACCCATCGCTGAGCGGTGATCCACTTTGTACCCGTGCGACGCACCTGCGCATTGCGGTGCATACGCATGCGCAGTTTAGACCTGAACGCCCGCTGTACGAAGATCGCAGCCTAGCGATCAGATCTGAATTAGGCCCATGGTGCTATGAAAGTTAGTGAATATCGCACCGTGTGTACACAGTTTGCGATACTGATGCGCTGTCCCGTGGGGTCAGTATCACACATAGCCAATACCTCAAGTAAAGATCGTAAAAATCGGAGCTAGTCAATATATTACCGTGTGTATGCACCTTTAGTCTGGTAGGGCTCAGGCTGCAGGCAGAAAGAAAATAAATGTTTATAATGGAAAATGAAATGTAGAAAAACGTACGTACACACAGGGATCTCTGACCGGTGAGCAACAGAGTTCTTATTGTCTAAAGCCTGATAATAAATGGCCCTAAAAACCCCTGTTAAAACTGTATCTTGTTCATAGAACAGTTTTCCTCGATCTCCTGATCTGTCCCTGTGATATATCAGCTTCTCTTGCCATCGCTCCAGTGTATGTTGAGATAATTATGTGAATCAGCCTCTTTCCTAAATGTAGATGGTTCAGTGGTGCCATCGGTAACTTGAAGAGCTGCATCCAAACATGTAATATCATCATAATGAGAAGTTCTTGTGAAAGTGACACCATAGTGATTACGGTAAAGGTGTTTAACAAAATGAGTGATGTCTCGTCCCCATTACAAACACTAAAATCATCTACATATTCCCCATAAAGGGCCAGGTTTACCACTGAAACCACCGCTCGATAGCAACTCCTCTGAATGTTCCCATATACTATACATGTTGGTGAAACTCAAAGCAAATCTTGTTGTCAAATTAGCTGCCGGGGGGCACCCAGGTGGACAATAATTGAGAACCACTGCTCTATGACAGTAGCCTGCAGGGCCAGTAATGCTGTGGTCAGGGCCAGATTTAGGGCAGGCTGTTTTATGCCTGTATGATCTCTCACCATGTAAATACGATTCCAAGGGCATAGATACCATAGGTGCAGATAGTGCAGCTGCTATGGGGCCCAGAGCTGAGAGGGGCCACCTTCCCTGTCACAGTTACATGTGTTATATACAAAGGTGTAGGTACCATAGGTGTAGGGAGTGCAGCTGCTATGGGGCCCAGAGCTGAGAGGGCCCACCTTCCCTGTCACAGTTACATATGTTATATACAGGGTGTAGCTACCATAGGTGCAGGGAGTGCAGCTGCTATGGGGCCCAGAGCTGAGAGGGGCCACCTTCCTGTCACAGTTACATGTGTTATATACAAAGGTGTAGCTACCATAGGTGTAGGGAGTTCAGCTGCTATTGGGCCCAGAGCTGAGAGGAGCCACCTTCCCTGTCACAGTTACATGTGTTATATACAAGGGTGTAGCTACCATAGGTGCAGGCAGTGCAGCTGCTATGGGGCCCAGAGATGAGAGGGCCCACCTTCCCTGTCACAGTTACATATGTTATATACAGGGTGTAGCTACCATAGGTGCAGGGAGTGCAGCTGCTATGGGGCCTAGTACTGAGAGGGCCCACCTTGCCTGTCACAGTTATATGTGTTACATACAAGGGCATAGCTACCATAGGTGCAGGGAGTGCAGCTGCTATGGGGCCCAGAGCTGAGAAGGGCCCACCTTCTCTGTCACAATTACATGTGTTATATACATTTTTCACCATTGGGTAGTACACAGGGGCCCTTAATTACTTTTGCATTGGGGCCTGCAATATATCTAGATATGCCGATGGACCTGCTCATTGTAATGTGGTATAAAACGCACTGGAGGGCATTATAATGTTACATAATATGAGCTGGTGCACTGTAATGTGGCACAATATGAAGTGGAGGCATTATAGTGTGTCATAATGTAAATTGGGGGTACTGTGTGGTATAATGTGTACTGGCAGCCCTGCAATATGAAAAAAACATGAACTAGGGCACTACTATGGGGCATAATATTAACTAAGTCACTACTATGGTGCAGAAAATTAACTAGGGCACTATTATAGGGAATTAAAGTAACAACTGCTGCAGAGAGGTGTCTCTCGAGAAGCATTTGGAGAGGGGCCCCTTCAAAATATTGCTATGGGGCCCACAAAGTTGTGGCTACGCCCCTGTACGATTCTTATGACGATTGAGCAAACTGGTAGAAGCACGCATTTCAGAAGTAATGTGAAAAGCAAACTGCTGAATGTATATTCTTTGTTTGCCTTACATCCAACGGCAAACATTGGTATATCGTTATTGGTGTGCGTGCGGTGTCCGTGGGCCCTTTGGTCAAGGGGGTCACTGCACTGTACATCCTGCACCCAGAAATGACCCCACAGAGGACCTGCAGTGGATCACCAATATTTAATCTGCTGGTGGCACCAGCTTCCAGTGATATCTTTAGTTGAATGACTTTATTAGGAAAGACTATGCTCACTGGGGTCAATTTACTAAGGTGTGAGTTTTTTTTAGAACTGGTGACGTTGCCCATAGCAGATAAATGTTAAGTAGAATCCGATTGGTTGCTATGAGCAACATCACCAGTTCTAAAATAAACTCCCACCTTAGTAAATTTACCCCACTGTCTTTTATTGAGGTCATTAGGATGCTCTGTGTATTGTATAGTGGCCATTAGGATGTTCTCTGTATTGCATGTCAGTCTAATGCTCTAAGTTTTGGATACAGGTAGACCACGGAAATATAAATTATTTGTAGTCTTGCTCTCCTAGGGAAAATGTATTTAAGCCCTGTCTACATTTGTTTTGGATTCTGCCTATAGTACACTAGGTGCTGCGTGCATGAGACCACTTTCATAAATTCCCAATCCACCCATGAAGTGTGCCCCTGTGTTTTGGCAGACTTTATTAATGAACAGAGATAAAGGTTTCAGATACTAGGGAATCAGACAGAAACGACTTTTGTAGAATAGCGGCAAACTAAGGGCCTAATTCAGACCTGATAGCAACAGCTACATTTTTCTCTAATGGGTAAAACCATGTGCACTGCAGGTGGGCCAGATGTAACATGTGCAGAGAGAGTTAGATTTGGGTGGGGTGTGTTCAAACTGAAATCTAAATTACAGTGTAAAAATAAAGCAGCCAGTATTTACCCTGCACAGAAACAATATAACCCACCCAAATCTAACTCTCTCTGCACATGTTACATCTGCCCCACCTGCAGTGCTATGGTAACTATGGTGCCCTAAGGCACAGCTCTGTTTTTCCTGCCAAATCCATGAGGTTGAGCGTTCAAGTCCCAGAGTTAAGGTATGATGAGAAATGTGTGCTTTAAATACAGGGGAAAATAACTGAGGGTGCACATACTGTATCTCTTGTACACATACAGTATCCCCAGTGCGGTATCCGGACTCCAGGTATACACCATTTAGGTCGACACCACTTAGGTTGACGCCAGTTGGTCAGCACACCTTAGGTCGACACTGAAAATAGGTCGACGCGGACAAAAGGTCAACATGAACAAGGTCGACAGGAAAAAAGGTTGACATGAGTTTTTCACATTTTTTTTTCTTAATTTTTTTAACTTTTTCATACTTTACGATCCACGCAGACTACGATTGGGAATAGTAACCTTGCCCGAAGCATGGCGAGCGAAGCAAGCCATGCGAGGGGACACGGTGCACTTATTGGGGCTCTCGGTCACATTACGAAGAAAATTACACCAAAAACACATTGAAAAACTCATGTTGACCTTTTTTTCCTGTCGACTTTCTTCATGTCGGTCTTTTGTCCATGTTGACCTATTTGCAGTGTCGACCTAAGGCATGTCGATCAACTGCTGTCAACCTAAGTTTTGTCGACCCTGAGTCCCAGATCCCTCCAGTGCACGTATCTCCTTTGATAACTAAATAATAAACATGGTATCCCAGCAAAAGGATTGAGTCAACGTGTTTAAAGAATAATGGTGGTCATTCCGAGTTGTTCGCTCGTTGCCGTTTTTCGCAACGGAGCGATTAGGTGAAAATGCGCATGCGCATGGTACGCAGCGCGCATGCGTTCAGTAAGTTAACACAAAACTTTGGAGATTTGCACAAGCTCGAGCGACGTTTTTTTATCGCTCGAGTGATCGTAGTGTGATTGACAGGAAGTGGGTGTTTCTGGGAGGTAACTAGCCGTTTTCAGGGAGTGTGCTAAAAAACGCAGGCGTGCCAGGTAAAAACGCGGGAGTGTCTGGAGAAACAGGGGAGTGGCTGGCCAATCGCAGGGCGTGTGTGTGACGTCGAACCAGGAACTAAACGGACTGAGGTGATCGCAATCTAGGAGTAGGTCTGGAGCTACTCAGAAACTGCAAGGAATTATTTATTAGCAGTTCTGCTAATCTTTCGTTCGCAATTCTGCTAAGCTAAGATACACTCCCAGAGGGCGGATGCCTAGCGTTTGCAATGCTGCTAAAAGCAGCTAGCGAGCGAACAACTCGCAATGAGGGCCCATGTCATTTGGTAAAAATGTTTTTCTTCCTGTAACCTCTAGTATTATCTTGTGATTCTTTGAATGCGACCGTTAGGCAAAATCACAAATGCAAAGAGAGTCAGTATACAGTACAATGGCAGTAAATTCTGTCGGGTGATGGTTGGTGCACGTTTTTCTGGGCAGTAAATTCTATCGGGTGATGGTTGGTGCACGTTTTTCTGGGTAGTAAATGCTGTCGTGTAATTGGTTGGTGCATGTTTTTCTTGCGCAGTAAATTCTATCGGGTAATGGTTGGTGCACGTTTTTCTGACTGCAATCAGGTAATTTAATCCATGGCCATATGCAATCAATTGTATTTCAATTTCACAAATGTGGCCCTTTATTACACACTAGGTGATTCATCGCGCCCTACGGGCGCTCTTCACACCGTCGCAAGGGGCTACGCCCCCTTAACCCCTGCACGTCCTTTGGGTGGGCAATATTTGTATAATATGGAGTATTACCTTCAAGCATAATGTTGTTAGTGGTTAAATATTTTACGGCCAAAGGGCGTGTGATGGTCAAGGGGGCGTAGGCCCTTGCGATGGCGTGAAGAGCGGACGCAGGGCACGATGAATGATCTAGTGTGTTAATAATTTGTTATGTGTACATAATTTAGGTATAAAGACAATGGGGGTCATTCCGAGTTGTTCACTCACTAGCAGATTTTAGCAGCATTGCACACGCTAGGCCGCCGCCCTCTGGGAGTGTATCTTAGCTTAGCAGAATAGCGAACGAAAGATTAGCAGAATTGCGAATAGATATGTTTTAGCAGTTTCTGAGTAGCTCCAGACCTACTCACAGATTGCGATCAGCTCAGTCCGTTTCGTTCCTGGGTTGACGTCACAAACACGCCCTGCGTTCGGCCAGCCACTCCCCCGTTTCTCCAGACACTCCCGCGTTTTATCCTGGCACGCCTGCATTGTTCCGCACACTCCCAGAAAACGGCCAGTTTCCGCCCAGAAACACCCACTTCCTGTCAATCACACTCCGATCACTTCAACAATGAAAATTCTTTGTTCGAACGTCAGTAAATTTACTAAGTTTTGTGCTAAAATATTAACCGCATGCGCACTGCGTACCAATGCCATGCGCATTTCTGCCTTAATCGCTCCGTTGCGAAAATCGGCAACGAGCGAACAACTCGGAATGACCCCCAACGTTTGGTAAATACCACATACACAGTGTGTGTGTTGGGAGATTATTTCTCATATATATATCACTATACAGCCCCTTCCTCTATATAACATCACATGCACAGTGTGCGCGCTGGGGACGTATCCCTCATAACAGTATATGGTATTAGCATCTCACCAGCTTCATTGTCCCCGCACACTGCACACTACAGACTCTGCACCCGCACCAGAAACAGCAACCACCATGTTCCTTCATGGCCGCGCAAGGCATGCCGGGAGTCTTAGCCTCCCCACAGCACTGCCGTGACGTCACGGTGACGCGCACCCTCCGCAGTCTATCGTGCCAGATACACATATGCCCCACAGTGTCAGATATGCCCCACAGTGCCAGTTATACATATGCCCCACAGTGTCAGATACAGTGGCAAACGCAGGATTTAGTAAGGGGGGTTTCCACCGTGGTGTGAGTGTATGCATGTATACAGAGTACATATATATATATATATATATATATATATATATATATATATATATATATATATATATATATATATATACTCTGCAGAGGCGGAACTACCGGCAGGGCAAGCAGTGCGTTGCACTGGGGCCCGCCTCTGTCCAGGGGCCCAAGCATGTAATGAGTCAAACTGACTCATTACATGCCGCTGTGCGCTGCGGGCAACCGCTGCCCGCAGCGCACAGCCGCCCACAGAGGAGAAGAGCAGCGGCACGGACGGGGGAAGGAGGAGGACGGAGGTGAAGGAGGGAGCCGCAGCAGCGCTTTGTTACTGGTGGAGGCGCTGCTGCCCCTTGTCATGACTAAGGTTTTTGTGAACCCGGTGCTAGCGAAGTCTGCGCGGGCGACTGGAGAACTACACGAATACCACCACTGACCTGGTTTTGGAAGTGTTGTGGACTCGGGGTCTCTTCCGGTGACTGGGAAGAGGAACCGCGGCAGAGATGGCCGAATCCAGGTTCTCCTCATGCAGGATGAGGTCGGCAGACAGGAAGCACGTGTGGGCGCTGAAGGTCTCCTGAAAGACAGAACTGGAAAGGCGCTGATGAATCAGTGAAGAATAACAGGTACAACTGTGCTAAAGGGCACGGGGTGCTTGGGGACACTGAGGTGCTTGGAGACACTGAGGTGCTTGGAGACACTGAGGTGCTTGGAGACACTGAGGTGCTTGGAGACACTGAGGTGCTTGGAGACACTGAGGTACTTGGAGACACTGAGGTACTTGGAGACACTGAGGTACGTAGAGGCACTGAGGTGCGTAGAGGCACTGAGGTGCGTGAAGACACTGGGGTGCGTTGAGACACTGGAGTGCGTAGAGACACTGGGGTGCTGAGGCCCGGAGGCACGGAGGTGCTGGAAGCACGGAGGTACTGAGGCACGGAGGTGCTGAGGCACGGAGGCACGGAGGTGCTGAGGCACGGAGATGCTGAGTCACGGAAATGCTGGAAGCACGGAGGCACGGAGGTGCTGGAAGCACGGAGGCACGGAGGTGCTGGAAGCACGGAGGTACTGAGGCACGGAGGTGCTGAGGCACGGAGATGCTGAGGCACGGAGGTGCTGGAAGCACGGAGGCACGGAGGTGCTGGAAGCACGGAGATGCTGAGTCACGGAGGTGCTGGAAGCACGGAGGCACGGAGGTGCTGGAAGCACGGAGGTACTGAGGCACGGAGGTCCTGAGGCACGGATGTACTGAGGCACGGAGGTGCTGAGGCACGGAGATGCTGAGTCACGGAGGTGCTGGAAGCACGGAGGCACGGAGGTGCTGGAAGCACGGAGATGCTGAGTCACGGAGGTGCTGGAAGCACGGAGGCACGGAGGTGCTGGAAGCACGGAGGTACTGAGGCACGGAGGCACGGAGGTCCTGAGGCACGGATGTACTGAGCTCTGGAGATCCCAACTACAACAGTAGTAAAACTGAAACACGACAGCTGTGGTTTTCAGTGGAGAACATGGAATTCAGTACTGTGCCTTTAAGACGAAACATTGCAGCTGTGCCTTTACATTGAGACTCAGGGAAATGGTGAAATCAAATGGCAACACACAAGTAACCATACAGGAACAAGGGAACAGAGTTTCCACAGGAACTTAGGTACAATGGTTACCTTAAGGGAGCTCAGCATAAAGACTCTCACAAGGCTGTATGTGACACGAGGAACTGGCCCAGATTCCTAACTCAGCCTCCTGATTTATACTTCCTGGTCCTTGATGATTGGTGGGCAGGATTAGGTGATGTCACTGTCATGTGACTACTCTAGCCAAGGCTGTGATGTAGAATGAGGCCTAGCAGGCCAAGAGAACACTGAAGCCTGGACTTCTGCAAAACACAGGATGCTTGCTTTTAGATTACTGAATTCAGCCTCACACAGGAGATCACCACAGGTGGAGCTGATTACCTCTCAGGCAGAGAACTCAGGAAACTCAGTGCTGACAAGCTGTTTAACTCCGTGAGTGAAAAGACACAGGATCCAGGACAGAAAGCAGGGGTAAGTCACCAAATATGAGAATTACAGTCAGGATTGTGACAGTATCCCCCTCTTCGAGGGTGGACTCCGGACACCCATCTAATCTTAGGGGAACTTGAGAAATTCATACAGAAGAATTTAGGACCTTCGTTGATGCCTCTTCTTCTTATGGGAACGTTTGGTTTTGACCAAGGACCGCGGGATCTCCTGTAAAGAAAAACCTTCCTTAGAAAACATGGGGGCTCCCAAGAAAGGAGTAGCATCATGGACTGGATCAAATTCAGAGTCTGAGTCCAAGTCTAATGGAAGATATGAATCTCCCATAGATACACAGTTTGCAGATGAAAATGAGGTGCACTGGAGATTTAAATTCTCTGGGCTAGGAGAGACTCCAACATGAGCAATTTTAATGGTCGGATTCTTACTGAAGGAGATTCTTAGATTATCCCTGGGAGGACAGCACAAACTTCCTTCTGCATTCCCTTTAGAGCCTGATTTCTTTACCGAGTCAGATTCCATAGGTTTAGGACCAAATTCTTTAACCACAGCATTACTAAAATTCTGTAAGTCATGGAACACAGGATCATTACTCTCAAAAAGCATGTTGGCCCACTCCAAAGCTCTTCCTCTGAATGCCAGGAACAGATATCGAGTAACGTTGGAAGGAGTTACTGCACCTGAAGGATCAGACTCCATCCGAGACAGAAATTGTTCAACCAAAGCGGCATATTGCAGTAAATCTCCATCGAAGTAAATAGGTGGTAAACCATCAGACGAAAGCTTAGAGGCTGAAACTGGAGAAATCTTTGACTGGACGAGTAGGACTGGATTGGATCCGGGGATGCTTGAATTGGCTGGAACCAAAGGAGACTGACCAGGCTGGTCCTGGAGTAACACTGGACCGGCTGGAACCGGAACGAACTGACCAGGCGGAGCCTGGAGTATTGCTGGACCGGCTGGAACCGGAACGGACTGGCCAAGCTGGGCCTGGAGTATTGCTGGACCGGCTGGAACCGGGACGGACTGACCAGGCTGGGCCTGGAGTATTGCTGGACCGGCTGGAACCGGGACGGACTGAGTCCTTTCTTCACGGGGCTGAACCAAGGCAGGAGCCCCCACTTCACGGGGCTGGGCTGAGGCAAGAGCCCCCACTTCACGGGGCTGGGCTGAGGCAAGAGCCCCCACTTCACGGGGCTGGGCTGAGGCAAGAGCCCCCACTTCACGGGGCTGGGCTGAGGCAAGAGCCCCCACTTCACGGGGCTGGGCTGAGGCAAGAGCCCCCACTTCAAGGGGCTGGGCTGAGGCAAGAGCCCTCTCTTCACGGGGCTGGGCTGCGCTCTGAAGGCTCTCTGGCTGGGCAGCGCTCTGAAGGCTCTCTGGCTGGGCAGCGCTCTGAAGGCTCTCTGGCTGGGCAGCGCTCTGAAGGCTCTCTGGCTGGGCAGCGCTCTGAAGGCTCTCTGGCTGGGCAGCGCTCTGAAGGCTCTCTGGCTGGGCAGCGCTCTGAAGGCTCTCTGGCTGGGCAGCGCTCTGAAGGCTCTCTGGCTGGGCAGCACTCTGTAGACCCTCTGGCTGGGCAGCACTCTGTAGACCCTCTGGCTGGGCAGCACTCTGTAGACCCTCTGGCTGGGCAGCACTCTGTAGACCCTCTGGCTGGGCAGCACTCTGTAGACCCTCTGGCTCTGGACCCTCGGATCCCCTTCCTGGGGCTGTACCCTCGGAACCCCCTCCTGGGGCTGGACCCTCTGAAGAACCCCCTCCTGGGGCTGTGCCCTCTGAAGAACCCCCTCCTGGGGCTGGACGCTCTGAACCCCTCACTGGGGCTGGACGCTCTGAACCCCTCACTGGGGCTGGACGCTCTGAACCCCTCACTGGGGCTGGACGCTCTGAAGAACCCCTTCTTGGGGCTGGACACTCTGAAGAACCCCTTCTTGGGGCTGGACACTCTGAAGACGCCCCCCCTGGGGCTGAAGACACGGACGCCCCCCCTGGGGCTGGACACTCTGAAGACGCCCCTCCTGGGGCTAGACACTTTGAAGACGCCCCTCCTGGGGCTGGACACTCTGAAGACGCCCCTCCTGGGGCTAGACACTCTGAAGACGCCCCTCCTGGGGCTAGACACTCTGAAGACGCCCCTCCTGGGGCTGGACACTTTGAAGACGCCCCTCCTGGGGCTGGACACTCTGAAGACGCCCCTCCTGGGGCTGGACACTCTGAAGACGCCCCTCCTGGGGCTGGACACTCTGAAGACGCCCCTCCTGGGGCTGGACACTCTGAAGACGCCCCTCCTGGGGCTGGACACTCTGAAGACGCCCCTCCTGGGGCTGGACACTCTGAAGATGCCCCTCCTGGGGCTGGACACTCTGAAGACGCCCCTCCTGGGGCTGAAGACACGGACGCCCCCCCTGGGGCTGGACACTCTGACTCCTCTGTGACTCTAAATGGCTTGAATATTCTTCTCTGGACACCCAACTTGGGATAAGGTCTTTTAATCACCGGACCCCAGTCATAAATTTGAGTCTCTTTCCGAGTAGCCATCTTGATACCCCCGTCAGCAGTAGCAGGATCGGCTACTGTGGATGACTTGTAGACATGAGCACTGTGATACTGCGATTTGTCACCATTCCCTGGCTTGCGAAGAATGCAGTCTTTAACAAAATGACCGGAATTTCCACAGTAAAGACAGAGGTGTAGCTCCCTACGCCGCTGACGTTCAGCTTCAGAGAGCTTGGGCCGTGGATAGCTCTGATGAACAACTTTTCCTTGCACAGAGGAAGAGACTCTATTAACTGGTTGGGACAAAACAGGATCAACAACGTTGGTAGTATTCCTGAGGAAATCAGGCATTACAGAGAGAATACTAGGCAAAAGTTCTTGTAACTGTAATAACATCTGGTAGAATATCTGCAGTTGGTCAGGAGTCTTAGAGCAGAAGGTCAGAGAATCTCTGGAGAAAGAATTCCGCTGCAGACACTGTGCCAATTGATGCTGAGTCGACTCCAGACCTTCCAAGCGTCCTGCAATATTGCTTAGGAGGTCCTGCGTCAGACAAACACTTTCGGCCGGGTCCATGGGGCCAGTTCCTACTGTCATGACTAAGGTTTTTGTGAACCCGGTGCTAGCGAAGTCTGCGCGGGCGACTGGAGAACTACACGAATACCACCACTGACCTGGTTTTGGAAGTGTTGTGGACTCGGGGTCTCTTCCGGTGACTGGGAAGAGGAACCGCGGCAGAGATGGCCGAATCCAGGTTCTCCTCATGCAGGATGAGGTCGGCAGACAGGAAGCACGTGTGGGCGCTGAAGGTCTCCTGAAAGACAGAACTGGAAAGGCGCTGATGAATCAGTGAAGAATAACAGGTACAACTGTGCTAAAGGGCACGGGGTGCTTGGGGACACTGAGGTGCTTGGAGACACTGAGGTGCTTGGAGACACTGAGGTGCTTGGAGACACTGAGGTGCTTGGAGACACTGAGGTACTTGGAGACACTGAGGTACTTGGAGACACTGAGGTACGTAGAGGCACTGAGGTGCGTAGAGGCACTGAGGTGCGTGAAGACACTGGGGTGCATTGAGACACTGGAGTGCGTAGAGACACTGGGGTGCTGAGGCCCGGAGGCACGGAGGTGCTGGAAGCACGGAGGTACTGAGGCACGGAGGTGCTGAGGCACGGAGGCACGGAGGTGCTGAGGCACGGAGATGCTGAGTCACGGAGATGCTGGAAGCACGGAGGCACGGAGGTGCTGGAAGCACGGAGGCACGGAGGTGCTGGAAGCACGGAGGTACTGAGGCACGGAGGTGCTGAGGCACGGAGATGCTGAGGCACGGAGGTGCTGGAAGCACGGAGGCACGGAGGTGCTGGAAGCACGGAGATGCTGAGTCACGGAGGTGCTGGAAGCACGGAGGCACGGAGGTGCTGGAAGCACGGAGGTACTGAGGCACGGAGGTCCTGAGGCACGGATGTACTGAGGCACGGAGGTGCTGAGGCACGGAGATGCTGAGTCACGGAGGTGCTGGAAGCACGGAGGCACGGAGGTGCTGGAAGCACGGAGATGCTGAGTCACGGAGGTGCTGGAAGCACGGAGGCACGGAGGTGCTGGAAGCACGGAGGTACTGAGGCACGGAGGCACGGAGGTCCTGAGGCACGGATGTACTGAGCTCTGGAGATCCCAACTACAACAGTAGTAAAACTGAAACACGACAGCTGTGGTTTTCAGTGGAGAACATGGAATTCAGTACTGTGCCTTTAAGACGAAACATTGCAGCTGTGCCTTTACATTGAGACTCAGGGAAATGGTGAAATCAAATGGCAACACACAAGTAACCATACAGGAACAAGGGAACAGAGTTTCCACAGGAACTTAGGTACAATGGTTACCTTAAGGGAGCTCAGCATAAAGACTCTCACAAGGCTGTATGTGACACGAGGAACTGGCCCAGATTCCTAACTCAGCCTCCTGATTTATACTTCCTGGTCCTTGATGATTGGTGGGCAGGATTAGGTGATGTCACTGTCATGTGACTACTCTAGCCAAGGCTGTGATGTAGAATGAGGCCTAGCAGGCCAAGAGAACACTGAAGCCTGGACTTCTGCAAAACACAGGATGCTTGCTTTTAGATTACTGAATTCAGCCTCACACAGGAGATCACCACAGGTGGAGCTGATTACCTCTCAGGCAGAGAACTCAGGAAACTCAGTGCTGACAAGCTGTTTAACTCCGTGAGTGAAAAGACACAGGATCCAGGACAGAAAGCAGGGGTAAGTCACCAAATATGAGAATTACAGTCAGGATTGTGACACCCCTCTGCTTCACTATAGGCTGTCTTCCGAGAACAGCCTATAGTGAAGCAGGGGGGCAGCAGCAGCAGCGCCTCCACCAATAACACAGCGCTGCTGCGGCTCCCTCCTCCACCTCGTCTACTGCCCGGGAGTCGTCAAGCTGCACGAGGAGCCTGAGCCAGCGGAGAGGGTAAGTATGATTCTACTTTCTTTCTTTCTTTCTTTCTTTCTTTCTTTCTTTCTTTCTTTCTTTCTTTCTTTCTTTCTTTCTTTCTTTCTTTCTTTCTTTCTTTCTCTTTCTTTCTTTCTTTCTTTCTTTCTGTCTCTTTCTTTCTTTATTTGTTGGGACTGCCTGCCGCTATGTGTAAAAATGGAGGACTGCCTGCCGCAATGTGTAAAAATGGGGAATCTGCCTGCCGCAATGTGTAAAAATGGGGAATCTGCCTGCCGCTATGTGTAAAAAGGGAGAATCTGCCTGCCGTAATGTGTAAAAATGGGGAATCTGCCTGCCGCAATGTGTAAAAACGGGGGAATGCCTGCCGCAATGTGTAAAAAGGGGGAATCTGCCTGCCGTAATGTGTAACAAGGGCACGCTGTCTGCCGTAATGTGTAACAAGGGCACGCTGTCTGCCGTAATGTGTAACAAGGGCACGCTGTCTGCCGTAATGTGTAACAAGGGTACGCTGTCTGCCGTAATGTGTAACAAGGGCATGCTGTCTGCCGCTATGTGTAAAAAGTGTACGTTGTCTACCGTTATGTGTAAAAAGTGTACGCTGTCTGCCGTTATGTGTAAAAAGTGTACCCTGTCTGCCGTAATGTGTAAAAAGGGCACGCTGTCTGCCGTTATGTGTAAAAAGTGTACGCTGTCTGCCGCTATGTTTAACAAGGGCACGCTGTCTGCCGTTATGTGTAAAAAGTGTACGCTGTCTGCCGTAATGTGTAAAAAGTGCACGCTGTCTGCCGCTATGTGTAACAAGGGCACGCTGTCTGCCGTTATGTGTAAAAAGGGGACGCTGTCTGCCGTAATGTATAAAAAGGGGGACGCTGTCTGCCGTAATGTATAAAAAGGGGGACGCTGTCTGCCGTAATGTATAAAAAGGGGGACGCTGTCTGCCGTAATGTGTAAAAAGAGGAATCTGTCCGCTGTAAGGTGTAAAAGGGTCTCTACCTGGTGTAGTGGTGCTACTGTGCGGCGTAATTTGAAGAATGGAGACTACTGTGCACCGTTTTAGGAATTGGTATTATTTTGTGGCCACACCCCTTCCCCGCGAAGCCACGCCACTATGTATTTTTGCGCGCGCCTACGGCGCACACTGCCCCTGTTTTGCATGCAGGGGTGGGGCTCCGATGCCGTTTCTTGCACACAGTGCTAAAATGTCTAGTTACGGCACTGTTGCTAGGTATCCATTTCTCTGGCCCTGAGCAGGTCCCCCTCACCAGATCCTCTCCAGGGGTGAGGGGGTGGACTTGGATGGGATGGGGGGGGGGGGGCCAAAGCATTTTGTCGCACCTGGGCCCACCGCTTGATAGTTCCGCCACTGATACTCTGTATATATACATATACTGTGTGTGTGTATATACATGAATACATATACACAGTATATATATATATACACACACACACACACACACACACACACATACATAGCACACGCATTCATACATACACAAACACACATACATACATACATACATACATACATACATATATACATATAAATACACAAGCACACATACATACATACATACATACATACATACATACATATAAATTTCATATACAGTATACATACTGTATATGTTATACTTACATACAATACCACCAGGGCATAGGAGGCGGGGGCAAACCAGCGGCACTGTGTGAGGACGGAGGGAGCTGCTGTGGCTGAGCATGCGCAGCCAGCAGCTCCCCCCAGACACTCTCTACTGCAGCAAGTCCACGGTCGCGATAGCGGCTTTTACTGAGACGGAGACACTGCAGTCTCCGTCTCAAAAATAAAAAACTTGTCTCATCAGGGGGGGTTTCCAGGTACTCGGAACCCCCCCTGTGTGCGTGAGTGAGATATACCCCATAATGCCAGCTATACATATGCCCCACAGTGCCACATATGCCCCACAATGTCTATTAGATAGGAAAAAACCCAACTGACTTTTCAAACAATTGAATACTGTCCATAGAGTCACAGATCTGGACAAATACATATGAGATTAGCCCCCTGGAAATGGTGGCTGGCACTGAAACATTAAAATCTAAGTTATGGGTGGAGTAAAGGGCAAGTAAATCAGACACTGTGTGACTGTCTTCCGACAAAGACTTCCTAGCCTTGGCTACGAAGCTATGAGGGCCAGTCTAAATAGCCTCAGGTTTATGCAGATGGCTGATGGTCTCGCACTAATCTGATGCTATGTTTTAGGACCCAGCACTCGGATCTGCGATACCTGGCAGGATGCGTCTTTTTTCGTCAGACACAGGAGCGATGTAAACTGAGCCCATCTCTGAATTAGGCCCAGTGCCGACATTCAGAATGTTGATATGTTGAATATCGACTGACAATTTTAGCCGATGTTAGGGCTAGGCTGCAGTTAGGGTTAGGATTAAAACCGCACGATTGACATGCCGACTGTCAACATTCACTATGAGAACATTCATACTTTGAAAAAACTTACTACTAAGATTGGATGATTCATTCATGGGGCAGAGCCAGTGATGTCACAGCAGCTCAAATGACTCTTCTCAGCTTATTTTCCTGTAATGAAGTTGGGAAGTAATAGTTCATGTTTTTATTATTTTTATTTTATTTTAAAAGAGTTGCAGTGGGAAGTCAGGGATATACTATACAATGTATATTATCTTCTTGGCTCACATCAAATGAAAAGACTTCGGTTTTGCTGGTCAGCGGTTCCGAAAGTGTGCCGACCAACTGCTTGCAGTGGGGAGGGCCATTTTGTGGCTATAAATTCATTAATAATAAAATGCTTCATGTCACTGTTTCCCAGTCCATTGATACACTGCATTACCTGAATATTGTCTCAGGACACAACATGGCCACTAGGAGTAGGTGACGGTATCACCATATTGAAAACAAAGGTTTTATCTCAGTACCTGTTACAGCATTATAGATTATCAGTGTCTGCAAAATGAAGTGTCCTAATGATTCTTAACATATCCTTAGGGATGTTTTTGTGCTCCCAGATCAGTAGCACTGTCACCGTGGTTACAAAAAGACTGGGAGCAACACGCAGTGCTTTTCCATCCAGGAATGTCAAACTGTGGGTACCCTCCTTGGCAGAAGGCTTCAGTAGCGCATCCACTCATCACAACGTCATCTCTGGAGGAACCTGAGGGGAGAAAGTTGACACCAGCGTCAGTGCAAAACATGACTGGGGGGAGATTTATCAAAGCTTGGAGGGAAAAGTGGACAGAGATAAAATATAAACCAATCAGCTCCACATTTTACAGGCTGTGTTTTGTGCTTTATCTCTCTCCACATTATCTCTCCCCAAGCGTTGAAAAATCTCCCCCTAAGAATAGATCAGTATTTCTCTGTTATGGTTGCAGGGACTGGAATTCCTCATAAAGGACAGGCCAGTGGGTCAATTAGCTTTGCTGCCTCATAGCGCTGAGGAAATGGGTTTGATTCCAAACAGGGCCCTATGTGTGCGGCGTATGTGTATGGTAGATGAATTGTCTTCTAATTAAATTAACCCTTGTGTATGTGACAGGAAAAGAATCTGAAGAATCACCATAGAAAAGAAGTTCTCCATATTATTGTGTCAATTTTTAAACTGAGAAAAACTATTCCCCCCGCCCTCATCCTTTAAGGTAGTTAAGGTAATCAGGATGGGTGTGGTATGGAAGGTCGATAGTAACCAGGTCGACAGTAACTAGATCGACCACTATTGGTCGACAGTAACTAGGTCGACAGGGTCTCTAGGTTGACATGG
Source organism: Pseudophryne corroboree (assembly GCF_028390025.1). Taxonomy (NCBI): domain Eukaryota; kingdom Metazoa; phylum Chordata; class Amphibia; order Anura; family Myobatrachidae; genus Pseudophryne; species Pseudophryne corroboree. The sequence continues at coordinate 65,796,332 of NC_086453.1, forward strand.
TCTAGGTCGCAAGGTCGACATGAGTTTTTTATGTTTTTTTTTGTTTTGTTTTCTCCGTACAGTGACCGGGAACCCCAATTAGTGCACCGTGTCCCCTCGCATGGCTCGCTTCGCTCGCCATGCTTCAGGCAAGGTTACTATTCCCAATCGTAGTCCACGTGGATCGTTAAGTATGAAAAACTTAAAAAAATGAAAACATTGTGAAAAACTCATGTCGACCTTTTGACCTGTTGACCTAGAACATGTCAACCTAAAGACCCTGTCGACCTAGAGACCCTGTCGACCTAGTTACTGTTGACCAATAGTGGTCAACCTAGTTACTGTCGACCTAGTTACTGACGACCTAGAGACCGGATCCCATCCGGATGCAGTCAAAATCCCGGAGGTTGGGATCTCAGCGTTCAGGAGACCGACGCCAGAATCCCGACAGCCGCCATCTTGCCGACGGCCGGCATACCGACACCCGCAAAGCTCACCACCGGGCTCGCAGCGAGCCTGCAAGGGGACTCGCTGCGGGTATTCTGTCAGACAGGATGCCACTGTCAGTATACTGACAGCCGGCATCCGTCTGGCAGTATAGCATACTGGACCCAAGGTAATCTACTGACTGGTGAGTGCCACCACATGGAAATATTCACATGGATCTTGGCTGGTGTCGTGGAGCTCAAATATTTTAAGTAGCTGTGAATATAAAGTCCTGCCTATAAATGATATTTACATGGTTGATTCAAATGCAGGCAATGCTCGTGATGAGCCGCAGCACTGGACCCACCAGTACGCCAAATCCCCTGATTACGCCCTGATTTTGACATAAAATTGTGGATTTTTGTTCACATTCCCAAAGGGTTGTGTTCAAAAGTACAGGATGTCAATGCTACCGCAAGTGCTGCCTATGTGGTTCAGAGATGGACGCTATAACAATGTCTTTGCAGGTCGATGTTTAAAAATCTGGCCACGCACGGAGCTGCACATGTGCAGGTCACACTCCCCCATTACCTGGCAGCAGCAGTTGCAGCTCTTCTCCTCAGCCCAACACACACTGTTAAGTGCTGGGCTGTAGTGTGGCCAGTGAGGGGCTTAAAATACAATTGTTTCTGCCTTTTTTTCCTAAGGGTGTATGGCCACACCTCCTGTGATTAGGCCACACCCCTTGAAAAGTACCTGGGCCTGACCAGACTCTCTACTGCCATGGCGGTGACAGGAAGCGTTCCAGAACACGGGCGTGCTGTCAGCCCCACTTTATGGGCATGAAGAAGCCAGTGGTTGTGTCCTCGGATCAGGGCCGTCTTTCCGTATGGGCTCAATGGGCTCTTGTCCAAGGGCCCCAGGGGTATAAGGGCCCTAGGCTGATAGCTGAGAGTCCCCTCTTTCCTGGGGTACCAGATTTTTGAAAATCGGCCCTGGGGAACTGGAGATATACGACTTCAAAGCAGTGGTCCCCATCCGAGCCTGTTAATTGCTCTTCCCAGCCAGATATCTCGGGCTCTGTATGACTTAGAGTTTTTCTTAGGGTACATTTCAAAATCTGTGATTTTCCACTTTCGGTGGACACTGGCAGCTTGTCTCTACTATGCCCAGAACCAGAGATATCAGCCTTCCAGCAGCCGGTCCCTGCTCCAGCTCCACATGCCTAATATGCAGTTTTATATATTTGTTGGTGGATTGCTCTGGTTCCTGAACTGTGATACCCAAGTCCCAGTACCTCCTAACAGGTGGGACTCTCTAGTTTTTTTTATCCCATTCAAAGCTAAGGGACTTGAGATATCTGCAGTCAAGTAAGCTGCTCTCTCACCAGAAAATGATGAAAATTAAGCCCACTCCACTATCTACCCCTCCCTTATGTATTAAACACCCCATACCACCCTGGAAGTCATGTACCAGGGCCCCTTCATTCAGCCCAATGCCCCCTGCTACAGTTTAGTGTTCTCCTTCCTGCCTATCTCCCTCCATCTGTGCAGTAAAGGAATAATTAGCAGAAATTACTGCTCCAGGTCCTACATGCCGAGCGGAAGATAGAACACCCCCTACTGCCCACGGGACATCAAAGCTGCCGCTGATAGCACCCCCCGCCCCTACCGCTGGAGGATGAGTAGGGGCCCCAGTGTATTGCTGTGCCCAGGGGCCCACACTGCTGTTAAGACAGCCCTGCCTCGGATGGAAGTTCTTTGGCCCTGGTGGTGTGATTTCCCACGGACATCCTGAGAGCAACTCAGATGCCTGGTGATCATGCAGAGTGATCCGATTCTGCGATTCTGGAACAGCAGTGAATCACAGAAGCCGACAGCGAGCGTCTTTTTACTTAAGACGCCTCTTGCGACTATTACATAATTTAGCACAGCAGCGGCGGACAAAGGCTCACCGTCTGTGCTACAGCATCTGCCCCTGAATCAGCCTTATCGCCCGCTATTGAATCAACCCCATGAAGTGTAATTTATTAGCATTTATGTTTCCGCACAAACCCCTGATTATCCATTTTCAGAACAGTAACGACCCCTTCGCAGTGAAGTAGGTCGGTGCTTTTGTGCATGAAGGAATCACAGCTGCAGGTCATACAGGGTTGATTTCTGACAGAGCAGGACTGCGAGCGGGAATGCTATATAACTTCCTACCTATCAGGTCCATACACTGGGTCATTAGTCCCCGGCACTGCATTTTGCTGACCCCTTTTGTTGATGATCGACTGTAACACTCCAGCCCATTCTCTGCACCTGGATTTACATCTGAGAGGGGGGAGAAATACAGACATTTATGCAGGTATACATTTGTATGCTGTAAAATAATGCAGATGTGTCACTAGAATTTCTAGATGAAAATGGTTGATAATGCAGATTTTCTTGAGTTACAGTTTGCCAGCTACTTCCGCCAATGCAGGCCTCCATACAGTACCCAAATTCCCATAATTATCTCCCCATCCTACATGCTTCACTAGGATGTGGGAGATCTGCCTACTCTTCCAGGACTGCAGGGGACTACCCAATAAATAGGGAGTCTCCCGCAACTTCCTGGAGAGTAGGCAAGTATAGCCCATCATCATGGCAGCATGAGATGGCCAGCTGCTTATCTGGCCACAAAACTGCAATTGTTGCTCTCAGAGGGACCTCTACTAGTTCCCTCCCCCCGAGTGCCTGCCGTGCTGCCGATCACTGCTGATTGGTCAGCTCAGCAGCACTCCCCACCCAGCGGCTGCAGACACTATTTTTAAGAAAATAGTTTTGGACAATTTTTATTTAAATATTCTTAACTTAATTAAATCATTAAAAAAAACCCAGATAGTTTCTGAGAGGTTTTTACCTAAAAGTATTCATCAGTTAAGTGGTTAATCTGGACCTACAAATATCCACGGGTCCAGCACTACCTCTAGGAGCACTTAGTAGGCAGTTGTCTAGGGCACCAATGGTTAGGAAGCCCCGAAAACACTAGGGGGTGGGATGTATTAAGAAGAAAACAGCTGTTTTTAGTGGTTTACCAGTGCAATACGCATAAATCCTCATATGTACTAAAATGGTTCTCAGGAGATTTCTGCTGTGGACCGCTGGCACAGCAGCACCCTTATGGTTCTCAGGAGACATCTGCTGCGGACTGCTGGCACAGCAGCATCCATAGAGTTCTCAGGAGACATCTGTTGCGGACCGTTGGCACAGCAGTACCCATATGGTTCACAGGAGACATCTGCTGTGGACCGCTGGCACAGCAGCATCCATATAGTTCTCAGGAGACATCTGTTGCGGACCGCTGGCACAGCAGCACCCATATGGTTCTCTCTGCTGCGGACCGCTGGCACAGCAACACCCATATGGTTCTCAGGAGACATCTGCTGCGGACGGCTGGCACAGCAGCACCCATATGGTTCTCAGGAGACATCTGCTGTGGACCGCTGTTCAGCAGCACCCTTATGGTTCTCAGGAGACATCTGCTGTGGACTGCTGGCACAGCAGCATCCATATAGTTCTCAGGAGACATCTGTTGCGGACCGCTGGCACAGCAGCACCCATATGGTTCTCTCTGCTGCGGACTGCTGGCACAGCAGCACCCATATGGTTCTCAGGAGACATCTGCTGCGGACCGCTGGCACAGCAGCACCCATATGGTTCTCATGAGACATCTGCTGTGGACCGCTGGCACAGCAGCACCCATATGGTTCTCAGGAGACATCTGCTGTGGACCGCTGGCACAGCAGCACCCATAGAATTTTACAGAAGGATACAGTGGCAAGCCCACAGAAATCAAGTGGAGAGAAACAGAGATCACAAGCAGGGAGTTACCTATAAAGTGCCCGCTGTTACAGTGGCTGCCATTGCAGCACAGGTGGTTGGAAGAGTACGACACCGGATGTTCTCCGTTGCTAAACGCAGCAGGTCCGGGGCAGGTCAGGTTGCTGCAGCTTTTTATCATTGTATGCTGGGTGTCTGAAATAAAGAAAAGACAGTGATCAAATTGCAGCTGCTGACTGTCCTTCATTTCCAGACACAGTCCCAGCATCCCGGTCATACTTGCCTACACTCTGTCTGCTCTCTGGGGAAAGCCCATAAAGGAGGCACCGTTGGACACTTCGGTGGGCAGGCCAGGCTGTCATGTCATTAGGCGATTTGCATTATTTAGCTCCACCGCCTCCACATAGAGCCACCATTCCCTGTATTATCTGCCTACTCGCCCAGGAGTAGTAGTCTCCAGGACAGTAGGGATGTATGTCCCAACAGGTGCGCATAGGGTTGCCACCTCATCCCTTTAATTCTGGACACATATTAATTACACAGGTGGCAACCCTAGGTGCGCATCTAGAGAGAAGGAGGCCTGTGTGTAGGCTTCAACTGGACCCCTCCTCTCTAGCCAACCCGGGGGCCCGCACACACTGCACCCATTATAAATACGCCCGTGTGACCCAAGTTTTAATGATACATCCCTTTTTTTATTCCTTTTTTAATGCAATTTTTCTATTCTCTGTTAGAAGTTAATATTTACTATAGGAATATTTAAAATGCTAAACTTTATACACGACACAGGGAGGGTTTCACATATCTGAGAGATATCCGTATTCAATGGGGCCTGTATGTGCCTGTATGCGGCAGTCTCTAGATAGCTTAACTTTCTGGTGCAGCCTATTGAAGCCTATGGGCTCCTTTACTCAACAAGACCCTCCCCCCATTCCCACGGCTTGCTCATGTCATAAACCCGGATGCTGGCAATAGGGGTTGGGATGCGGAGGCGGAACTACCATTGGTGCAGCAGGTGCATTGCACTGGGGCCCCTGAGGACTAAGGGGCCCACAGCTGCCCAGACCGGCATTGAGTTTTCCCATGGCCCCCCTACAGACCATTTTTAGCAATGTCGGATGAAAGGTCCAGTGCAGAGGGCTGACCTTGTGTGTGCCGGACTGATAGAGGAGCCCTGCCACCTATCAGCGCAGATGATCACAGCCAAATACTGCCTATAATTAACAACTGTACAGTATTTCTGATTCACTGCTGTTTGTGAATTAAAGGTAACTCACACCCGGTGTAACTGACACTGACAAAGTCTGCCTGACCGAGTGCCAAACTGCCACTGCCTCCCCCTGTCACTCGCTGCCTCTCCCTGTCACACCCTGCCTTACGCTGTCCCCAGTGGTGGAACTAGCGAGCGGTGGGCCCAGGTGCAACAAAATCCCGTCCAAGTCCACCCCCTCACCCCCAACTCCAAATTAGGGATTCTTTGCATGCTCCCGTATAAGATATATTATTTAAAAAAGGGATTGCTGGCCACACAGGTGTATGTGTATATTTGTATGTGTATATATATATATATATATATATATATATATATTTATTTTGATTTTTTTTCAGATGAATTACAGTTTGAAGTGTTAATATTAGGTAAGTGATGGATTTGTATGATATATATATATATATATATATATATAGATAGATAGATAGATAGATACACATATACAATATTCAGCGTCACTCAGGGATGCAAAGTACAGTATGACATAACAGGGTAGAGATACACATACAGATGGGATCCGTTCATGTTTAGGATGTGGATGTGTCCTAGACTTAGGATGTGGAGAGGGGGGTGATTATTTGGATGCAATCGGGACACTGTGCTGGAGAGGATCTGGTGAGGGTGACCTGCTCAGGGCCAGGGAAATGGATACCTAGCAACTAGACATTTTAGCGCTGTGTGTAAGAAATGGCATCAGAGCCTCTTCCACCCCCCTTCCCTATGTAAAATAGGGGCAGTGCACAAAAAATCTAGGAGTGTGGCTTCATGGGGAAGGGGTGTGGCCACAAAATAATACCAATTCATATTACGGTGCACAGTAGTCTCCATTATTCAAATTACGCTGTACAGTAGTGCCACCACCCCAGGTAGAGCCCTTTTTACACATTACGGAAGGCAGCGTCGCCCTTTTTACACATTACGGCAGACAGTCCCCCTTTTTACACATTATGGCAGGCAGCGTCCCCTTTTTACACATTACGGCAGACAGCGTCGCCCTTTTTACACATTACGGCAGACAGTCCCCCTTTTTACACATTATGGCAGGCAGCGTCCCCTTTTTACACATTACGGCAGACAGCGTCCCCTTTTTACACATTACGGCAGACAGCGTCCCCTTTTTACACATTATGGCAGACAGCATCCCCTTTTTTACATATTACGGCAGACAGTCCCCCTTTTTACACATTATGGCAGGCAGCGTCCCCTTTTTACACATTACGGCAGACAGTCCCCCTTTTTACACATTATGGCAGGCAGCGTCCCCTTTTTACACATTACGGCAGACAGCGTCGCCCTTTTTACACATTACGGCAGACAGTCCCCCTTTTTACACATTACGGCAGGCAGCGTCCCCTTTTTACACATTACGGCAGACAGCGTCGCCCTTTTTACACATTACGGCAGACAGCGTCGCCCTTTTTACACATTACGGCAGACAGTACCCCTTTTTACACATTATGGCAGGCAGCGTCCCCTTTTTACACATTACGGCAGACAGCGTCCCCTTTTTACACATTACAGCAGACAGCGTCCCCTTTTTACACATTATGGCAGACCGCATCCCCTTTTTTACACATTACGGCAGACAGTCCCCCTTTTTACACTTTTATGGCAGACAGCGTCCCCCTTTTTTACACATACAACAGACAGAATAAATAGATAGATAGACAAACAGACAGACAGAACAGATGATACTGTCTCCACTGGCTCAGGCAGTCAGGCTCCTCAGTGCAGCTTTCTGGCAGATCCCGGGCAGGGGAGAAGGAGGAGGAGAAGGAGGATGAGGGAGGGGGACTCGGGAGCCACAGCAGCGCTATGTAATTGGTGGAGGCGCCGCTGCAGCTGTCCCTCTCCTTCCACATAGACTGGCCGCCACGGCCGCTATGATGAGTGAAGCGCATCCCAGCATTCACAGCGGCGGCGGCCAGTCTATGTGGAAGGAGAGGGACAGCAGCAGCGGCGCCTCCACCAATTACATAGCGCTGCTGCGGCTCCCAAATCCCCCTCCCTCCTCCTCCTTCCCCCCGTGACTGCGTCCCTGTGCTCTCCTCCTCACCCCCTCGGCGGTCCGCAGCACACAGCGGCAGTCGGCATGTATTGAGTCAGCATATTATGGGCTGCTTGCTCATAATCGGGGAAGATGTACTTAGCCTTGGAGAATGATAAAGTTGAGAGAGATAAAGCACTAGCCAATTAGCTCCAAATTGTCATTTTTCAAACACAGACTGTAACATGGCAGTTAGGAGCTGATTGGCTGATACTTTATCTTTATGTAAGGGGCTGCGGAGAAGGCTGGCGTTATATAAATAAATGTTAAAAATAAATAATGATAATAGTGATCAATGGCCCTCATTCCGAGTTGTTCGCTCGCAAGCTGCTTTTAGCAGCATTGCACACGCTAAGCCGCCGCCTACTGGGAGTGAATCTTAGCTTCTTAAAATTGCGAACGAAAGATTCGCAATATTGCGATAAGACATCTCTGTGCAGTTTCTGAGTAACTCGAGACTTACTCGGCATCTGCGATCAGTTCAGTGCTTGTCGTTCCTGGTTTGACGTCACAAACACACCCAGCGTTCGCCCAGACACTCCTCCGTTTCTCCAGCCACTCCCGCGTTTTTCCCAGAAACGGAAGCGTTTTTTCACACACACCCATAAAACGGCCAGTTTCCGCCCAGAAACACCCACTTCCTGTCAATCACATTACGATCACCAGACCGAAGAATAAACCGTGAGTAAAATTCCTAACTGCATAGCAAATTTACTTGGCGCAGTCGCAGTGCGAACATTGCGCATGCGCACTAAGCGGAAAATCGCTGCAATGCGAAGAAATTTACCGAGCGAACAACTCGGAATGACCCCCAATATACAAAAATTAAAATGCAATAGTATAAAAAGCACACAAAACAATATTAAGAATGACAAGTTGGGGACATTTGATTGCTAAGCTTCTGATTTTGGTCCTGCGAGTTAAAAGAGCTGCAGATCTTGTATTCTGTCAGCAGAGGGCACTCTCTCACAGCTAAGTGCTGCTAAATGACAGTATGGAATGAAGGGATTATTTACATGACTTGTCAATTAGGGCCTCAGCTATGTATAACTATATATACCTGTCAAATCAGTGCAGAGACAGCCATTTTCCTGTGTTTTTGCTTGCCACCAAGCTTCCCCTCGCCCCCCTAAATGGCAATAGGTTATTAAAGGGGATTATACCACACTTAAGCACATCTTAAGCTGTCATTGCTAATGCACTGGTACTTTAGACAAGACAGAGTGTGTTATTAAGGGTAATTTGGAGCAGAACCTAACAAAGAAGTCTGCACACTTACACTGCAGTGAGCAGCGCACATCACATCTCCCTGATGCGTGCAGTTATTTAAAAAAGGAAAAAAGTCCATGAACAGCTAAATAAATACATATTAATGTAGCACAACAACAAAGAGATTGCTTCTTGTGGTAATGGCAGCATCATAATAAAAGCAAATATTAAATTGTTTAAAGTTAATGAACATATTATTGCCGTTGACTTGTAAGTAACCACAGTGCTCCGTAGCGCTGGCACGTGGGTAAAACAGAGCATAAATAAATCATGGACAAAATATAGTCAAACGAAATATACATGTGAAAAAGGGGATATGAGATAATGTGAAGATTGCAAAACTATTGATAGTGCATTAGAGTGTATAATATACAGTAGGCAAGAGTAGGGTAGGTGTGAGAGTATATTAGTGTGGGTAGTATAGGTGGGAGTAGGATAGGTGTGAGGGTGCATTAGTGTGGGTAGTATAGGTGGGAGTAGGGTAGGTGTGAGGGTGCATTAGTGTGGGTAGTATAGGTGAGAGTAGGGTAGGTGTGAGGGTGTATTAGTGTGGGTAGTATAGGTGGGAGTAGGATAGGTGTGAGGGTGCATTAGTGTGGGTAGTATAGGTGGGAGTAGGGTAGGTGTGAGGGTGCATTAGTGTGGGTAGTATAGGTGGGAGTAGGGTAGGTGTGAGGGTGCATTAGTGTGGGTAGTATAGGTGGGAGTAGGATAGGTGTGAGGGTGTATTAGTGTGGGTAGTATAGGTGGGAGTAGGGTAGGTGTGAGGGTGCATTAGTGTGGGTAGTATAGGTGGGAGTAGGGTAGGTGTGAGGGTGTATTAATGTGGGTAGTATAGGTGGGAGTAGGATAGGTGTGAGGGTGTATTAGTGTGGGTAGTATAGGTGGGAGTAGGGTAGGTGTGAGGGTGCATTAGTGTGGGTAGTATAGGTGGGAGTAGGGTAGGTGTGAGGGTGCATTAGTGTGGGTAGTATAGGTGGGAGTAGGGTAGGTGTGAGGGTGTATTAGTGTGGGTAGTATAGGTGGGAGTAGGATAGGTGTGAGGGTATATTAGTGTGGGTAGTGTAGGCGGGAGTAGGATAGGTGTGAGGGTGCATTAGTGTGGGTAGTATAGGTGGGAGTAGGGTAGGTGTGAGGGTGCATTAGTGTGGGTAGTATAGGTGGGAGTAGGGTAGGTGTGAGGGTGTATTAGTGTGGGTAGTATAGGTGGGAGTAGGGTAGGTGTGATGTTGCATTAGTGTGGGTAGTGTAGGCGGGAGTAGGGTAGGTGTGAGGGTGCATTAGTGTGGGTAGTATAGGTGGGAGTAGGGTAGATGTGAGGGTGCATTAGTGTGGGTAGTAAAGGTGGGAGTAGGGTAGGTGTGATGTTGCATTAGTGTGGGTAGTGTAGGCGGGAGTAGGGTAGGTGTGAGGGTGCATTAGTGTGGGTAGTATAGGTGGGAGTAGGGTAGGTGTGAGGGTGCATTAATGTGGGTAGTATAGGTGGGAGTAGGGTAGGTGTGATGTTGCATTAGTGTGGGTAGTATAGGTGGGAGTAGGGTAGGTGTGAGGGTGCATTAGTGTGGGTAGTATAGGTGGGAGTAGGGTAGGTGTGAGGGTGCATTAATGTGGGTAGTATAGGTGGGAGTAGGGTAGGTGTGATGTTGCATTAGTGTGGGTAGTGTAGGTGGGAGGGTAGGTGTGAGGGTGCATTAGTGTGGGTAGTATAGGTGGGAGTAGGGTAGGTGTGAGGGTGTATTAGTGTGGGTAGTATAGGTGGGAGTAGGATAGGTGTGAGGGTGCATTAGTGTGGGTAGTATAGGTGGGAGTAGGGTAGGTGTGAGGGTGTATTAGTGTGGGTAGTATAGGTGGGAGTAGGATAGGTGTGAGAGTATAATAGTGTGGGTAGTGGAGGTGTGAGGGTGCATTAGTGTGGGTAGTATAGGTGGGAGTAGGGTAGTAGTGAGGGTGCATTAGTGTGGGTAGTATAGGAGGGAGTAGGGTAGGTGTGAGGGTGCATTAGTGTGGGTAGTATAGGTGGGAGTAGGGTAGGTGTGAGGGTGCATTAGTGTGGGTAGTATAGGTGGGAGTAGGATAGGTGTGAGAGTATAATAGTGTGGGTAGTGTAGGTGGGAGTAGTGGAGGTGTGAGGGTGCATTAGTGTGGGTAGTATAGGTGGGAGTAGGGTAGTAGTGAGGGTGCGTTAGTGTGGGTAGTATAGGCGGGAGCAGGTAGGTGTGATGTTGCATTAGTGTGGGTAGTATAGGTGGGAGTAGGGTAGGTGTGAGGGTGCATTAGTGTGGGTAGTATAGGTGGGAGTAGGGTAGGTGTGAGGGTGCATTAGTGTGGGTAGTATAGGTGGGAGTAGGGTAGGTGTGAGGATGTATTAGTGTGGGTAGTATAGGTGGGAGTAGGATAGGTGTGAGAGTACATTAGTGTGGGTAGTATAGGTGGGAGTAGTGGAGGTGTGAGGGTACATTAGTGTGGGCAGTGTAGGCGGGAGTAGGGTAGGTGTGACGGTGCATTAGTGTGGGTAGTATAGGTGGGAGTAGGATAGGTGTGAGGGTGCATTAATGTGGGTAGTATAGGTGGAAGTAGGGTAGGTGTGAGAGCATGTTAGTGTGGGTAGTGTAGGTGGGAGTAGTGGAGGTGTGAGGGTGCATTAGTGTGGGTAGTATAGGTGGGAGGAGGGTAGTAGTGAGGGTGCGTTAGTGTGGGTAGTATAGGCGGGAGCAGGGTAGGTGTGATGTTGCATTAGTGTGGGTAGTATAGGTGGGAGTAGGGTAAGTGTGAGGGTGTATTAGTGTAGGCAGTATAGGTGGGAGTAGGGTAGGTGTGAGGGTGCATTAGTGTGGGTAGTGTAGGCGGGAGTAGGGTAGGTGTGACGGTGCATTAGTGTGGGTAGTATAGGTGGGAGTAGGATAGGTGTGAAGGTGCATTAATGTGGGTAGTATAGGTGGGAGTAGGGTAGGTGTGAGAGTATATTAGTGTGGGTAGTATAGGTGGGAGTAGGATAGGTGTGAGGGTGTATTAATGTGGGTAGTATAGGTGGGAGTAGTGGAGGTGTGAGGGTGCATTAGTGTGGGTAGTGTAGGCGGGAGTAGGGTAGGTGTGAGGGTGCATTAGTGTGGGTAGTATAGGTGGGAGTAGGATAGGTGTGAGGGTGCATTAATGTGGGTAGTATAGGTGGGAGTAGGGTAGGTGTGAGGGTGCATTAGTGTGGGTAGTGTAGGTGGGAGTAGGGTAAGTGTGAGGGTGTATTAGTGTGGGTAGTATAGGTGGGAGTAGGATAGGTGTGAGGGTATATTAGTGTGGGTAGTGTAGGCGGGAGTAGGATAGGTGTGAGGGTGCATTAGTGTGGGTAGTATAGGTGGGAGTAGGGTAGGTGTGAGGGTGCATTAGTGTGGGTAGTATAGGTGGGAGTAGGGTAGGTGTGAGGGTGTATTAGTGTGGGTAGTATAGGTGGGAGTAGGGTAGGTGTGATGTTGCATTAGTGTGGGTAGTGTAGGCGGGAGTAGGGTAGGTGTGAGGGTGCATTAGTGTGGGTAGTATAGGTGGGAGTAGGGTAGATGTGAGGGTGCATTAGTGTGGGTAGTAAAGGTGGGAGTAGGGTAGGTGTGATGTTGCATTAGTGTGGGTAGTGTAGGTGGGAGTAGGGTAGGTGTGAGGGTGCATTAGTGTGGGTAGTATAGGTGGGAGTAGGGTAGGTGTGAGGGTGCATTAATGTGGGTAGTATAGGTGGGAGTAGGGTAGGTGTGATGTTGCATTAGTGTGGGTAGTGTAGGTGGGAGTAGGGTAGGTGTGAGGGTGCATTAGTGTGGGTAGTATAGGTGGGAGTAGGTTAGGTGTGAGGGTGCATTAATGTGGGTAATATAGGTAGGAGTAGGGTAGGTGTGATGTTGCATTAGTGTGGGTAGTGTAGGTGGGAGTAGGGTAGGTGTGAGGGTGCATTAGTGTGGGTAGTATAGGTGGGAGTAGGGTAGGTGTGAGGGTGTATTAGTGGGGGTAGTATAGGTTGGAGTAGGATAGGTGTGAGGGTGCATTAGTGTGGGTAGTATAGGTGGGAGTAGGGTAGGTGTGAGGGTGTATTAGTTTGGGTAGTATAGGTGGGAGTAGGATAGGTGTGAGAGTATAATAGTGTGGGTAGTGGAGGTGTGAGGGTGCATTAGTGTGGGTAGTATAGGTGGGAGTAGGGTAGTAGTGAGGGTGCATTAGTGTGGGTAGTATAGGTGGGAATAGGGTAGGTGTGATGGTGCATTAGTGTGGGTAGTATAGGTGGGAGTAGGGTAGGTGTGAGGGTGCATTAGTGTGGGTAGTATAGGTGGGAGTAGGATAGGTGTGAGAGTATAATAGTGTGGGTAGTGTAGGTGGGAGTAGTGGAGGTGTGAGGGTGCATTAGTGTGGGTAGTATAGGTGGGAGTAGGGTAGTAGTGAGGGTGCGTTAGTGTGGGTAGTATAGGCGGGAGCAGGTAGGTGTGATGTTGCATTAGTGTGGGTAGTATAGGTGGGAGTAGGGTAGGTGTGAGGGTGCATTAGTGTGGGTAGTATAGGTGGGAGTAGGGTAGGTGTGAGGGTGCATTAGTGTGGGTAGTATAGGTGGGAGTAGGGTAGGTGTGAGGATGTATTAGTGTGGGTAGTATAGGTGGGAGTAGGATAGGTGTTAGAGTACATTAGTGTGGGTAGTATAGGTGGGAGTAGTGGAGGTGTGAGGGTACATTAGTGTGGGCAGTGTAGGCGGGAGTAGGGTAGGTGTGACGGTGCATTAGTGTGGGTAGTATAGGTGGGAGTAGGATAGGTGTGAGGGTGCATTAATGTGGGTAGTATAGGTGGAAGTAGGGTAGGTGTGAGAGCATGTTAGTGTGGGTAGTGTAGGTGGGAGTAGTGGAGGTGTGAGGGTGCATTAGTGTGGGTAGTATAGGTGGGAGGAGGGTAGTAGTGAGGGTGCGTTAGTGTGGGTAGTATAGGCGGGAGCAGGGTAGGTGTGATGTTGCATTAGTGTGGGTAGTATAGGTGGGAGTAGGATAGGTGTGAGGGTGCATTAATGTGGGTAGTATAGGTGGGAGTAGGGTAGGTGTGAGGGTGCATTAGTGTGGGTAGTGTAGGTGGGAGTAGGGTAAGTGTGAGGGTGTATTAGTGTGGGTAGTATAGGTGGAGTAGGGTAGGTGTGAGGGTGTATTAGTGTGGGTAGTATAGGTGGGAGTAGAGTAGGTATGAGGGTGCATTAGTGTGGGTAGTATAGGTGGGAGTAGGGTAAGTGTGAGGGTGTATTAGTGTGGGTAGTATAGGTGGGAGTAGGGTAGGTGTGAGGGTGTATTAGTGTGGGTAGTATAGGTGGGAGTAGGGTAGGTGTGAGGGTGCATTAGTGTGGGTAGTATAGGTGGGAGTAGGGGAGGTGTGTGGTGCATTAGTGTGGGTAGTATAGGTGGGAGTAGGATAGGTGTCAGGGTGTATTAATGTGGGTAGTATAGGTGGGAGTAGGGTAGGTGTGAGGGTGCATTAGTGTGGGTAGTATAGGTGGGAGTAGGATAGGTGTGAGGGTGCATTAATGTGGGTAGTATAGGTGGGAGTAGGGTAGGTGTGAGAGTATATTAGTGTGGGTAGTATAGGTGGGAGTAGGGTAGGTGTGAGGGTGCATTAGTGTGGGTAGTGTAGGCGGGAGTAGGGTAGGTGTGACGGTGCATTAGTGTGGGTAGTATAGGTGGGAGTAGGAAAGGTGTGAGGGTGCATTAGTGTGGGTAGTATAGGTGGGAGTAGGATAGGTGTGAGGGTGTATTAATGTGGGTAGTATAGGTGGGAGTAGGGTAGGTGTGAGGGTGCCTTAGTGTGGGTAGTATAGGTGGGAGTAGGATAGGTGTGAGGGTGCATTAGTGTGGGTAGTATAGGTGGGAGTAGGGTAGGTATGAGGGTGCATTAGTGTGGGTAGTATAGGTGGGAGTAGGGTATGTGTGAGGGTGTATTAGTGTGGGTAGTATATGTGGGAGTAGGGTAGGTGTGAGGGTGTATTAGTGTGGGTAGTATAGGTGGGAGTAGGGTAGGCGTGAGGGTGCATTAGTGTGGGTAGTATAGGTGGGAGTAGGGGAGGTGTGAGGGTGCATTAGTGTGGGTAGTATAGGTGGGAGTAGTATAGCTGTGAGGGTGTATTAATGTGGGTAGTATAGGTGGGAGTAGGGTAGGTGTGAGGGTGCATTAGTGTGGGTAGTATAGGTGGGAGTAGGATAGGTGTAAGGGCGCATTAATGTGGGTAGTATAGGTGGGAGTAGGGTAGGTGTGAGAGTATATTAGTGTGGGTAGTATAGGTAGGAGTAGGGTAGGTGTGAGGGTGCATTAGTGTGGGTAGTGTAGGCGGGAGTAGGGTAGGTGTGACGGTGCATTAGTGTGGGTAGTATAAGTGGGAGTAGGATAGGTGTGAGGGTGCATTAATGTGGGTAGTATAGGTGGGAGTAGGATAGGTGTGAGGGTGTATTAATGTGGGTAGTATAGGTGGGAGTAGGGTAGGCGTGAGGGTGCATTAGTGTGGGTAGTATAGGTGGGAGTAGGATAGGTGTGAGGGTGCATTAATGTGGGTAGTATAGGTGGGAGTAGGGTAGGTGTGAGAGTATATTAGTGTGGGTAGTGTAGGTGGGAGTAGTGGAGGTGTGAGGGTGCATTAGTGTGGGTAGTGTAGGCGGGAGTAGGGTAGGTGTGACGGTGCATTAGTGTGGGTAGTATAGGTGGGAGTAGGATAGGTGTGAGGGTGCATTAGTGTGGGTAGTATAGGTGGGAGTAGGATAGGTGTGAGGGTGTATTAATGTGGGTAGTATAGGTGGGAGTAGGGTAGGTGTGAGGGTGCCTTAGTGTGGGTAGTATAGGTGGGAGTAGGATAGGTGTGAGGGTGCATTAGTGTGGGTAGTATAGGTGGGAGTAGGATAGGTGTGAGAGTATATTAGTGTGGGTAGTGTAGGTGGGAGTAGTGGAGGTGTGAGGGTGCATTAGTGTGGGTAGTATAGGTGGGAGTAGGATAGGTGTGAGGGTGCATTAGTGTGGGTAGTGTAGGCGGGAGTAGGGTAGGTATGAGGGTGCATTAGTGTGGGTTGTATAGGTGGGAGTAGGATAGGTGTGAGGGTGCATTAATGTGGGTAGTATAGGTGGGAGTAGGGTAGGTGTGAGAGTATATTAGTGTGGGTAGTGTAGGTGGGAGTAGGGTAAGTGTGAGGGTGTATTAGTGTGGGTAGTATAGGTGGGAGTAGGGTAGGTGTGAGGGTGTATTAGTGTGGGTAGTATAGGTGGGAGTAGGGTAGGTGTGAGGGTGCATTAGTGTGGGTAGTACAGGTGGGAGTAGGGGAGGTGTGAGGGTGCATTAGTGTGGGTAGTATAGGTGGGAGTAGGATAGGTGTGAGGGTGCATTAATGTGGGTAGTGTAGGCGGGAGTAGGGTAGGTGTGACGGTGCATTAGTGTGGGTAGTATAGGTGGGAGTAGGGTAGGTTTGAGGGTGTATTAGTGTGGGTAGTATAGGTGGGAGTAGGGTAGGTATGAGGGTGCATTAGTGTGGGTAGTATAGGTGGGAGTAGGGTATGTGTGAGGGTGTATTAGTGTGGGTAGTATATGTGGGAGTAGGGTAGGTGTGAGGGTGTATTAGTGTGGGTAGTATAGGTGGGAGTAGGGTAGGTGTGAGGGTGCATTAGTGTGGGTAGTATAGGTGGGAGTAGGGGAGGTGTGAGGGTGCATTAGTGTGGGTAGTATAGGTGGGAGTAGGATAGGTGTGAGGGTGTATTAATGTGGGTAGTATAGGTGGGAGTAGGGTAGGTGTGAGGGTGCATTAGTGTGGGTAGTATAGGTGGGAGTAGGGTAGGTGTGAGAGTATATTAGTGTGGGTAGTGTAGGTGGGAGTAGTGGAGGTGTGAGGGTGCATTAGTGTGGGTAGTATAGGTGGGAGTAGGGTAGGTGTGAGGGTGCATTAGTGTGGGTAGTGTAGGCGGGAGTAGGGTAGGTGTGACGGTGCATTAGTGTGGGTAGTATAGGTGGGAGTAGGATAGGTGTGAGGGTGCATTAGTGTGGGTAGTATAGGTGGGAGTAGGATAAGTGTGAGGGTGTATTAATGTGGGTAGTATAGGTGGGAGTAGGGTAGGTGTGAGGGTGCCTTAGTGTGGGTAGTATAGGTGGGAGTAGGATAGGTGTGAGAGTATATTAGTGTGGGTAGTGTAGGTGGGAGTAGTGGAGGTGTGAGGGTGCATTAGTGTGGGTAGTATAGGTGGGAGTAGGATAGGTGTGAGGGTGCATTAGTGTGGGTAGTGTAGGCGGGAGTAGGGTAGGTGTGAGGGTGCATTAGTGTGGGTTGTATAGGTGGGAGTAGGATAGGTGTGAGGGTGCATTAATGTGGGTAGTATAGGTGGGAGTAGGGTAGGTGTGAGAGTATATTAGTGTGGGTAGTGTAGGTGTGAGTAGGGTAAGTGTGAGGGTGTATTAGTGTGGGTAGTATAGGTGGGAGTAGGGTAGGTGTGAGGGTGTATTAGTGTGGGTAGTATAGGTGGGAGTAGGGTAGGTGTGAGGGTGCATTAGTGTGGGTAGTATAGGTGGGAGTAGGGGAGGTGTGAGGGTGCATTAGTGTGGGTAGTATAGGTGGGAGTAGGATAGGTGTGAGGGTGTATTAATGTGGGTAGTATAGGTGGGAGTAGGGTAGGTGTGAGGGTGCATTAGTGTGGGTAGTATAGGTGGGAGTAGGATAGGTGTAAGGGTGCATTAATGTGGGTAGTATAGGTGGGAGTAGGGTAGGTGTGAGAGTATATTAGTGTGGGTAGTATAGGTGGGAGTATGGTAGGTGTGAGGGTGCATTAGTGTGGGTAGTAAAGGTGGGAGTAGGATAGGTGTGAGGGTGTATTAATGTGGGTAGTATAGGTGGGAGTAGGATAGGTGTGAGGGTGCATTAGTGTGGGTAGTATAGGTGGGAGTAGGATAGGTGTGAGGGTGTATTAATGTGGGTAGTATAGGTGGGAGTAGTGGAGGTGTGAGGGTGCATTAGTGTGGGTAGTATAGGTGGGAGTAGGATAGGTGTGAGGGTGCATTAGTGTGGGTAGTGTAGACGGGAGTAGGGTAGGTGTGACGGTGCATTAGTGTGGGTAGTATAGGTGGGAGTTGGATAGGTGTGAGGGTGCATTAGTGTGGGTAGTATAGGTGGGAGTAGGATAGGTGTGAGGGTGTATTAATGTGGGTAGTATAGGTGGGAGTAGGGTAGATGTGAGGGTGCCTTAGTGTGGGTAGTATAGGTGGGAGTAGGATAGGTGTGAGGGTGCATTAGTGTGGGTAGTATAGGTGGGAGTAGGATAGGTGTGAGAGTATATTAGTGTGGGTAGTGTAGGTGGGAGTAGTGGAGGTGTGAGGGTGCATTAGTGTGGGTAGTATAGGTGGGAGTAGGATAGGTGTGAGGGTGCATTAGTGTGGGTAGTGTAGGTGGGAGTAGGATAGGTGTGAGGGTGCATTAATGTGGGTAGTATAGGTGGGAGTAGGGTAGGTGTGAGAGTATATTAGTGTGGGTAGTGGAGGTGGTAGTGGAGGTGTGAGGGTGCATTAGTGTGGGTAGTGTAGGCGGGAGTAGGGTAGGTGTGACGGTGCATTAGTGTGGGTAGTATAGGTGGGAGTAGGATAGGTGTGAGGGTGCATTAGTGTGGGTAGTATAGGTGGGAGTAGGATAGGTGTGAGGGTGTATTAATGTGGGTAGTATAGGTGGGAGTAGGGTAGGTGTGAGGGTGCCTTAGTGTGGGTAGTATAGGTGGGAGTAGGGTAGGTGTTAGAGTATATTAGTGTGGGTAGTGTAGGTGGGAGTAGTGGAGGTGTGAGGGTGCATTAGTGTGGGTAGTATAGGTGGGAGTAGGATAGGTGTGAGGGTGCATTAGTGTGGGTAGTGTAGGCGGGAGTAGGGTAGGTGTGAGGGTGTATTAATGTGGGTAGTATAGGTGGGAGTAGGATAGGTGTGAGAGTATATTAGTGTGGGTAGTATAGGTGGGAGTAGGATAGGTGTGAGGGTGCATTAGTGTGGGTAGTATAGGTGGGAGTAGGATAGGTGTGAGAGTATATTAGTGTGGGTAGTGTAGGTGGGAGTAGTGGAGGTATGAGGGTGCATTAGTGTGGGTAGTATAGGTGGGAGTAGGATAGGTGTGAGGGTGCATTAGTGTGGGTAGTGTAGGCGGGAGTAGGGTAGGTGTGAGGGTGCATTAGTGTGGGTAGTATAGGTGGGAGTAGGGTAGGTGTGAGGGTGCATTAGTGTGGGTAGTATAGGTGGGAGTAGGATAGGTGTGAGGGTGCATTAATGTGGGTAGTATAGGTGGGAGTAGGGTAGGTGTGAGAGTATATTAGTGTGGGTAGTGTAGGTGGTAGTGGAGGTGTGAGGGTGCATTAGTGTGGGTAGTGTAGGCGGGAGTAGGGTAGGTGTGACGGTGCATTAGTGTGGGTAGTATAGGTAGGAGTAGGATAGGTGTGAGGGTGCATTAGTGTGGGTAGTATAGGTGGGAGTAGGATAGGTGTGAGGGTGTATTAATGTGGGTAGTATAGGTGGGAGTAGGGTAGGTGTGAGGGTGCCTTAGTGTGGGTAGTATAGGTGGGAGTAGGGTAGGTGTGAGAGTATATTAGTGTGGGTAGTGTAGGTGGGAGTAGTGGA